>NC_072738.1:85143357-85367073 GCF_026930045.1 Uloborus diversus
CTTTTTTTCTCACAAATTAGGTATCATTTTGAAGCTTATGAGTTGAATTGTATGAAAATAAATAAAATTACCACAAAAGTTTATGTTTATAAGAGTTACAAGCCTTTGAAGAAAGGTATTTTCGACATGCTGCCATGATGGATTTTTTAATATCTTGTTGGAATTGGTATTTCAAACTGTAGTTGCAATATTTTTCAAATTGTAACTGATTCAGATTCCTGCTACAACACTTTAGAACAAATGTCGCACAAAAAATGAGACTTAAACAAAATATTTTTGTCTTTAAAAGCTTATTTATAACAGGCACTTTGATAAAATTACGTCCGACACTAAATTGCCTAAAAGTTTGTGCTGTATAAAATAGGATGGGATATTTTACAAAACATTTTACCTGCAAATCAGAACATCAGTTACTATTGAAAATGGCAATCCAAACGAAATTCACATAAATAGTTTTTTCTTATTTTATGGTGTCGGACATAAAAAACTAATTACGTCCGACACCAAGGTTTTTAAATTTATTACCTTTTTCTGATTACAGAATTTCTTTGATTTAAAATAGAAGGGATAGAGAACAGCAATAATAACATTTCTTTATACTTTAGTCATTAAAATGTCTTTATTAATAGTAACTCTTACTTTAAAACTTTTTTTAAAAAAGCATTAAACTGGTAATTGATTGATCACAACTGGTCCGATTTGTTACGTATTTTTTTCCCCTAGAAGCACAGGAATAGTTTTTTTCTTTATTTCAAGCATATAAAAATGCAACAATTTTACAGCAGAACGAAATCCAATCTGGCAGACTGGGCACATGCCATGCCCAAGCCCAGTGGTTGGAAGTAGCGCGCTACAAGTAGCGACGCTACTGTAGTAGCTACATTTTTTAGTAGTTTGTAGTGTAGCGCACTACTTTTTAAAAAAAGTAGTGTAGCGAGTAGTTCGATACAAAAAAATAGTAGTTTGTAGCGATTTCCGGAAACTACTTTGAAACAAATAAAAAATAAAAAAAATCCTAGGTTCAAACGAATTTGAATGGCGCAGATTTTACACAAGTACACCGTCAAATACAATGAGAAATATGACTCATAAAAATACGAACTGACCTCAGGCATATCATTTTGACTCCATACGTTCTATCTGTTTGACGCCATTATTTTGTTTGCCATCGTAATTTTCATATTTCGCCAATAATTGTATTAAATAAAGCTTGACTTAAAAAGAAAAGTATATGAATTAGCGATAACCGCCAATTTAGTAACTCCTTTGTTTTTTCTGGCTGCCGAGAATGTCCCGTAGATTAACGTTTTATACTAGTATTTTAAAGAGATATTTGTCACAATACTGTAAAAGCACTTAATTTCACAAAAATGATGATATCGGTGATTTCGCGAGTTGAAACTTTCGTGACTTTTTATAAGAACAGACCGAAAGTCGAAAAACAAAAATATTTCGCGAAGCTTAAATTTTCGTGCTTACGACGGGCACGCGAAAATTAAAATCTCGCGAAAATAAGTGCTTTTACAGTATTCACCAAATAAAGAAGCTACTGTAAATGTTTTTTTTTTTTGTTCAATCCTCTTACTGTGTATGTATTACAGTGTCGCAAAAAAATCGAGAGTTGATTTTTCAAGTCGCACGCCCGGTTATATTTTTCCTTTTGCGTCAAAACAATGAGGTGGTTTCAGAAATTTTAAAAGTTTTTTAAATAATTTGACTAAATTTAATATTTTAAACAATTATTTTAAACGGTGCAATTTCACTGTTTACGCTTCTGCAAATGACATCACAAATGATGAACTGCCATTCACTGCTGCCATAAGCAGATCGCAATATTTAATTTGCATCTTTACTCAAGTGTACTGGCAAAGATAAGGCTGATAGCAAGCGTAGAGCGCAATATTTAATTTGCTTCTTGATTATCATAACGTGGAAACGCGGTAGACAGATGCGCCAAAATACGTCATTTGTGACGTCATAAAGACCACGCCTTACTTTCAAAATAGGACATTTTAAAAAATTAATTAAAAATAAGCGTTGGGAAAATGGAAATTTTTTTTCTTGCTCCAATTTTTTTTTCTTTTTTTTTCTGCTTTTTCTATCAATTTCAGTGATTAAAATATTTTAACTGAGGGAAGCAACCCCATTGTAAAAAAAAAAGTTTTGTTATAATTTGAAAACAGCAACCAGTTCCGATTTCCGTCTGAAAGTATGAACCAGAACTTGTAATGCTAGGCCAAATAATATATATATTTTTTAGAAACTCGAAATTCCCGTTGATAAATCGTTTCCCTTACAACACACATGCACCACTAAAACACTTATTCAAATTTAAAAACATTTAGGTATCAAACACTTGGCCTAAAATTTACAATTTTCTTCAAAAAATTGATTTTTTCGATACTTATTTTTTAAAATGCAAGGTAAATTTTATGAAATTATTAAGCTGAAAAATATAAACTATAAAGTAGGTAATGAACTTTAGACAGAAATGTTTGCTCTCCTGCAACATTTAAGTCTCCCACATAGTACTCAAAGATATGGATTTTTTCAAGATTAGGTTAAATTTTAAATTTTAAATACATTATTTTTTTATGATTCATTTGCAAATGTTGATCTGAAAATCTGCCCGCTAATAATTTTTGAATTTTTTAAAAGATAAATAGAAAAAAATCAATTTTTTGAACAAAATTGTAAATTTTAGACCAAGTTGGGATACTTAAAAGTTTTTAAAATTTGGATAAGTGTTTTTGCGGAACATGTGGGTGTGGGGTATAGGGGCAACGTTTTATCAACAAAAGTTTCGACTTTTCAAAAAAGTTTTTTTTTTCCCCCGATTTGGCCAAGCATACAAGTGCTGGTTTCAGACGGAAGTCGGCACGGGTTGAAATTCTTCAAATTGTATGATTTTTTTTTCACAATTGTTTTGATATAAGAGGAAAAATATAAGAATGTATGCGAATTGAAAAATTAACTTTCATTTTTTGTGAGACAAGTTAGTGTGTTTGCTTTTTGTTTACTTATTTTTTGAAAAGTAGCGAAGTAGCGACTACATTTCAAAAGTAGTTTGTAGTTGCTACATTTTAAAAAAAGTAGTTGTAGTTGTAGTTAACTACATTTGTAACAAAGTAGATGTAGTTGTAGTTCGCTACAAAAAAAATGTAGTTTTTCCAACCACTGCCCAAGCCACGATCTTCACATCCCATGCGTGAATTTCCAAAGAATTCCTTCAAAATTTTGCAATAATTTTTGATACTTTGGATCATACTAAACTCGCCGTGCATAAATTTATAAGTTACCTTTTGGAATATCTTAAAACTAAATACTCAAGAACTAAAAATATACAAGTTTTCTCAGATAGACCCAGCTTACAATTTAAGAAAAGCTACCTATTAACAAAATTTACATTTATTTGAGCAGAAATTCAACACAAAATTAACCCGGAATTTCTTTGCAGTGTACCATGAGGAAGGAGCTGGTAGTTGGTAAACAGCATAGTTGGTAAGATAACATAAAAAAGTGGCGTAATGTAAAAGCTGGAAGTAAAATGACGGCGGGCGGGGGGGGGGGGGTCTCAACAAAATCAGACCACCACTGCAACCAAAGGTTCATTGTACTAGACAAGCTGGAATAGTGTTGAGCAGTATGCCACAAGAATTATGCATCTGTGGCTTCTTCATTAATCGGCAGTGAACTGCAAGTACACATATCATCAGAAGAGACCATGCATAATTCAGCAACATTGTAACATTTTTTGAGAAAGCGCTTGTAGTACTGCATGCACTCAAGTCAAAGCAATTTAGTTGAATAAAATTACTGTCTCAGACACTTCTTCCTCAAAAACACTTAGGATGGTTGTTCTAAAGAATTATCTAACAGTGATGCATTGGATGAATTTGAAGATTTTGCACAACTTAAACGACACAACTGGGTTGCGGTTAACTATGAGTCTGTACATTACCCAGGATGCATTCTCCTGTTAAATGGTGAAATGATTGAAATATCTGTGATGTATAGGACAGAAGGGCACTTTAAATGGCGAAAAGAGGAAGATAAAATTTTCTATACAAAATAAAATATTTTAAAGAATTTTTTTCCACCTATCCCGATTAGAAGTGGCTGATAATCAACATTTACGAAAAATATTTGATATTTAATGTTGTAATTATCTAAACATCTCATTTATTGTCATTAACATATTACAGGGTTTAAAGCAAAATTAAAAGTAATTTAAATAGGTTTTAAACACTTTTGTTTACGTCCGACACCATGGTAATTTTGTGCATATTACGTCCGACACCAAGTTTTTACGTCCGACACCAATACCAAGTCCCTATTTTGGCACTTAATGCCTCTAAAATTGAAAAAATATTTATGAGTTATTAATATTTCATCATTGCTCTTTGACATAAAAGTAGTTTCATTGTTGCAGATTAAGCCATTGACCTGAATCTTAGATTTTAGTTTTGCTAGTCTCATTTTTTCAGATTCAGCTCATACGTCCGACACCATGAGTTAAATATTTTTTTGCGTAAAATAAAAATTTGTATCAGAAATTCTTTTTATGCTAAAATGTTCTACATACATTAGTAAGTATTTAAAAAAATATTTTGATTTGTTTCAAAATTATTAACCAATAAATGTGTTGGTTTTTTAAAGTGAATTTCGTGCAATTCTTACGTCCGACACCGTGGAATTGCCCATATATATATATATATATATATATATATATATATATATATATATATATATATATATATATATATATATATATATATATATATATATATATTGATAAGATCATAAAGATTGAACAAGAAAGAACAAAAAATTTTTTAAAGAACGAAAAATTGAAAAAATCCCAAAATACCCCGCAGCTTTATCAGGGGTTACTCCCTACCCTTGGAAAGTAACCCCTGATGAGGCCTCAGAGTTTCAATTTTTCGTTCTTTCTTGGTCAATCTTTATATTGCTATTATATATATATATATATATATATATATATATGTGGTGCCGACTCTGGTACACCCTGGTACACTTGCATAGCCATTCTTACGTTTTAGCCTTCTTATATGGAAAACTCGCCAAAAGATGACGACGTAGAGTCCGGCGACAAAACGAACAACGCCAAGGGCGGTAAAACTTTTTGATTAGTGATTAACTTTGAGGAGACGAAAGACGTAAGACGTGGTTTAAGACGAGCAGCAAGACGGCTGCACTTCTGCATTGTAATCATTTTTGTAAATATTAGTTATGTGTAGTTTAGTTATCATTAAATGTTTAGTAGCTAAAATGATGTCATCAATGAGTAGCTTTATAAGTGAATACCAGCATTTTCATAGTTATTACCAGTAGCTCGGCATCCCACAAAAAATTCAGAAGTGGGATTAAGGATCGATATGAGGAACGCCTACAATAAAATTCTTTTGGAGTATAATGTTTGCAAGTGTGATTAACCGGAAAACTGATTGATACTAACTGTCTCTGAAAAATTGCAAAAAAAAAAAGAGAGAACTGAGTCAAATGTGACTGTGCCTTGTGAACTATCTGAAATTATCTGTTGGATAATCTGATTTCAAGCATCCGGAAAAGGGGTGAGTGAATTTATTTTCTTCAAATATGCAGTTGAAAGAGATTAAAAACATTGACTTTGCGCTCAGAAACTTTAAGCGAGAAAAAATAGTGCTTCTCCACCGTTTTATATTTTCTGATAACGGGGATAATTCCAATAGAAAGCGCTTAAGAAATTTTACGGGATTTGAATACAACCCAGAATCAGATGAATTCAAAAATAAATTAAAAGACATTGAGAAAAATTTTTCTCTTAACGAAATAATAACTATTGCAAATTTTTTGAACATTCCCTTGGAAGGAAATAAATCTGAGTTGGCAAAAAACATTCTCTCCTTTCTGACAGATATTTCTTCGCTGTCAGAGCTTGACGAACACCATTCCCAGTCAGAAGATGACTCATTCTCGGATCATCAGCAGTCCGGTCAGAACGAGGAAGTTATTAGTAACGATTTATCTGTTGGAATTGAAAACAAAGTAGCACCGCCGCCTGTAATTAATTATTCTGATTCAGGCAATGTTTTGGCTACGAGCTATCTTTTACATTATTCTGATATTGAACACTCCCTGCCGAAATTTAATGCAGAACCGCATGAGAACATTTCTTCTTGGGTAGAAACTTTTGAAAGTGTTTCTAAGTTATTTAACCTTACTGAAGTTCAAAAATTTATTTTTGCTAAACGCTGTTTTGGAGGAAATGCCGCATTATTTATCAACACCGAACAAAATATTAATTCTTATGAAAAATTAAAGAAAGCGCTAATCAGCGAATATTCCACACAAGTTAATTCGGCTTCGCTTCATAGTTTAATGAGCGAGCGTAAAATGCGACATTCTGAGACTACGCAAGAATATTTTTTAAAGATGAAACAATTGGCTCTTTCTGGACGTATTGATGACATATCTCTTATCAGTTATGTAATAAAGGGAATTCAAGATAAACCGGAAAATAAAACAATTCTTTATGGAGCGCGCGATATAAATGATTTTAAAGAAAAACTCAAAGTATACGAAGTAATGAAAAATGATTTGGCTAGAAATGAGAAACCTTTCGACAGAACCAAGCAAAAAATGTCAAATGATGATCGCTTAAAAAAGACTGGGTATACTTCCAATTTCAAAAGAGATTTAAACAATAAAAATAAGATACACTGTGAACAAAATAATGAGAAGACGCGATATAACACTAACAACGAAAATTATAAAGAAAAAATTTGTTACAATTGCGGTTTGAAAAACCACATTTCAAAAAATTGTGTACACAAGGATAAGGGACTTAAATGTTTTCACTGCGAAAATTTTGGGCACAAAGCTTCTAATTGCCCTAATAAGAAACCAGACGTTGCTCATTTAAATGTTCCAAAGAAGAAAAATTTAAATAAAGAAGTAAAAATTGGTAACTCAGTGGTAAAAAATGCTATTGTCGATTCAGGGTCACAAGCCACATTAATTCGGGAATCGATTTTCAAAAAATTGAATTCTCTTGGTGAGCGATTTCAATTACTTCCTTTAAATACTGTTTTGTCAGGATTCGGTAAATGTCAAGTAAAACCAGTTGGAGTTTTTGAGAGTGATATTCAAATTGACAATTTTAAATGTAAAGCAGATGTAGTTGTGGTGAATAACGAAATAATGGCTTGCGATGTAATTATCGGACTAAATGTTTTGATGCAAGGAATAACAATAATTGATGATAATGGTGTTACGATTCAAGCTAAACCCAAAGATGCAGAACATTATGATGTTTTATCTGTCTTGCCAATTAATGTATGTGTTGAAGAAGTTGAAATGAATATTTCCCCTGATATTCCTCTTGATTTAAGATCTAAAGTAAAGACATTGATTTCCAACTATGTGCCTCAAAAAATTAAAACCACTAATGTTGAGTTAAAAATTTTGGTAAAAAATGACGTACCTATATCTCATCATCCCCGTAGGTTGGCATTCTCAGAAAAAATGATCGTCGAAGCTCAGGTTGCCGAATGGTTAAAAGAAGGTGTAGTGGAACCCAGTTCCTCTGAGTATTGCAGTCCAGTGGTTATTGTAAAAAAGAAAGATGGGACACCGCGCGTATGCATTGATTATAGAAAACTAAATAAGGTTATAGTAAAAGATAGATTTCCCCTTCCACTAATTGAAGATATTTTGGATAGACTGCAGGGCTCCAATATTTTTAGTACTATTGACCTCAAAAACGCTTTTTTTCATGTAAATGTAAGTGAAGAGAGCAGAAGATATACGTCATTTGTAACTCATGAAGGACAATACCAATTTTGCCAAGTCCCTTTCGGATTATGTAACTCTCCGGCGGTCTTTACAAGATTTATCAACACTATATTTCGAGAATTAATTAATAAGGGTATTGTTTTGCCTTATATGGATGATATAATCATTTTGTCTTCCTCTCCCGAAGAAGGTATTGAACGCCTTGACCTGGTCTTAAAAACTGCAAGCGAATACGGACTTGAAGTAAATTTTACGAAGTCCCATTTCTTGAAAAAACGTATTGATTTTTTAGGACATGTAATCGAGGGTGGAAATATTTTCCCATCTACTTTAAAAACTAAAGCAGTTCTTAATTTTCCAGAGCCGACTAATTTGAAAAAGGTTCAAAGCTTTTTAGGTTTAACAGGATATTTTAGGAAGTTTATCCCGAAATATTCCATAATAGCTAGGCCGTTAAGTGATCTCTTGAAAAAGGATCGAAAATTTCATTTTGGAGTCGAAGAAAAACATGCGTTCAACCAATTAAAAATGTTGTTAGCTGACACACCTGTTTTGGGAATCTACAACCCTAAATTTGAGACTGAACTTCATACGGACGCTAGCCTAGAAGGGTATTCTGCAATTTTGATGCAAAAACCCCCAAATGAAAAGAATTTTCATCCAACCTATTTTATGAGTAGAAAAACGACTGATGCCGAAAAGAAATATTCTAGTTATGAACTTGAGGCCCTAGCCGTCATCGAAGGGATAAAGAAGTTCCGTGTTTACCTTTTGGGTATTCATTTCAAAATTGTAACCGATTGCGCCGCGTTTGAGAAAACGTTGTCAAAACGAGACTTATGTACCCGTGTAGCTCGTTGGGCTTTGTTACTACAAGAATTTAATTATGACATTGAACATCGTCCTGGAAGCAAGATGCCACATGTTGACGCTCTCAGCCGCTCCCCTATCGACGTGTTTTGCATTTCAGTCGATAATTTGTTGCCACAGCTGAAATCAGCTCAAGATAAAGATACTGAAATTAAAACTATTAAGGAATTACTTAAAATTTCAGATTATGAAGATTATTGTGATAGAAATGGAATATTATATAAATTTGTTGAAGGTAAAGAATTAGTGGTTGTGCCAGAGAATATGCAAACAGAGATAATAAGAAATGCGCACGAGAAAAGTCACTCAGGTATCAAGTATACTGAAAAGGAAATAGAAGAATATTATTTTATCCCAAAACTAAGACAGAAAATAGAAAAAATAATAGGAAATTGTGTCCATTGTATACTTCTGAACCATAAAAAGGGAAAAAAAGAAGGTCTTTTGCATCCATTGCATAAAGAAGACGTCCCACTGAAAACGTATCATGTTGACCACATTGGACCCTTAGAGAGTACTAACAAAAATTACAAACACATTTTTGTTGTAGTTGACGCCTTTACTAAGTTTGTATGGATCTACCCAACAAAAACAACGACGTCTGCTGAAACCATAGCCAAATTAGAGCTTCAAAAGACTGTATTTGGAAACCCTTCACAAATAATCTCGGATAAAGGACCAGCATTTACTTCTAGCGAATTTGCTGATTACTGCGCAAAAGAAGGCATTAATCATCATTTTATAACGACAGGATTACCAAGAGCAAATGGCCAAGTCGAACGAATTAATCAAACAATTATTGCAATTCTTTCTAAATTGTCCTTGGAAAACCCTACTCAGTGGTACAAGCACACGAATAAACTGCAACAAGCCATTAACTCAACATATCAAAGAAGCATTGATAAAACTCCATTTGAATTACTTTTTGGAACGAAGATGAAGGTTGCAGGACTTGAAAAGCTGAAAGAAATGATTGAAGTTGAATTTCAAGCCAGTTTTGAAGCCCAAAGAGAAGATATGAGAAAACATGCAAAGGAACAAATTTTTAAAATTCAGGAAGAAAACAAGAAGACATACAATTTACGAAGGAAAAAACCGAAGCCTTACGAAGTTAACGATTTGGTCGCCATCAAAAGAACGCAATTTGGACCTCACCTAAAACTTAAACCGAAGTACCTAGGCCCGTACAGAATAACGAAGGTAAAAGGAGGAAATACGTTTGATGTCATCAAAGAAGGAACTCACGAAGGACCAAACTGCACATCAACATGCGCAGAATTCCTTAAACCATGGAACAGCTTTTCGGAATGTTAATTAAATAAAAAAAAAGATTAAAAGAAGCAAAGAAGTGTAAAAAATAGAAGAAAAGAACACCGACTTTTTGTAACCAACTGTCCATACTTTCAATTTAAAGACGAAAAACGAATACCAAAAGAAGACGAAAAAGATGAGAGAAAACACAAATGACGAAAGAAAGACGAAACAAATGATAAAAGACGAAACGCACGACGACGAAGATTTTTTTTTTAAAGACGAAGGTGAATTTTTTAAAGACGAAGACGACATTTTTTAAAGACGAAGACGATATTTTTTAAGACGAAGACGATATTTTTTTTTAAAGACGAAGACGAATTTTTTTCAAAGACGAGGACGAAGACGAATTTTTTTCAAAGACGAGGACGAAGAAAAAATTTTAAAGACGAAATATTTTTAAAGACGGACAGTTTTCATTTGCAGACGAACATTTTTGTGAAGACGAAAAATTTTAAGACGAGCAAATCAAAGACTGAACTTTTGAAGACGAAAAACTTTTGCAACCAATTTAATTTTAGTTTAATTGTTGTTTTGTTTTTGTTTTTTTTGCTTACTATATTTTCAGGTTCGCCTGGAGGTCCAGTCGAGTGCAGGACGGCCGAACTTGTGGTGCCGACTCTGGTACACCCTGGTACACTTGCATAGCCATTCTTACGTTTTAGCCTTCTTATATGGAAAACTCGCCAAAAGATGACGACGTAGAGTCCGGCGACAAAACGAACAACGCCAAGGGCGGTAAAACTTTTTGATTAGTGATTAACTTTGAGGAGACGAAAGACGTAAGACGTGGTTTAAGACGAGCAGCAAGACGGCTGCACTTCTGCATTGTAATCATTTTTGTAAATATTAGTTATGTGTAGTTTAGTTATCATTAAATGTTTAGTAGCTAAAATGATGTCATCAATGAGTAGCTTTATAAGTGAATACCAGCATTTTCATAGTTATTACCAGTAGCTCGGCATCCCACATATATATATATATATATATATATATATATATATATATATATATATGTTACAAATCCTGTAAATAGTAATTATTGTAGTAACGTAACCTGTAAATTGTTTCCCGTAATGAATATACAACCCCTTTTTATTCGGCTAAAGTATACGACCCCTATTTTCTTTTCTTTTCATTGATAACGGTCTACGCATTTCGGGAAGCCGAAAGAATAGTGTGGAATATTTGAGAAATTTCTTTTCGGTGTCTATATAAGCCGTTAGCAATGGATAAACAGGGGAGTTTCGATTGAGAATTTGTGCTGAGTGTGTATTAGCTCTGTTTATAGCGAGGCATTTCGCTGTGTTGTTTTCGTATTTGGAAGTAAATACGTGTGTAAACGTTGAGTTTACGGTGTTGTGTGATAATTGCTTAATTGCTGATGAATAATTTAGCAGTTGTTGACGATCTTTCCTGTACATAGTGTAAATAAATTTCCTGTGCTTTTATCAAGAACTGTGTCTTCATTTCAAGAAAGTGGAAGTCGCACCGAATCCGTTACAATTTGGCGCCCAACGTGGGGCTTCTTCTGGACTTTCTTGGAGTACGTGTGACTTTGGACATTTTTTCATAAAGACTTTTTTTTGAATTAGGACTTTATTTTTATGGTGATTACTCGCGCAATGGATGAACAATTAAAACAACTTCTTGACGCAATCACCTCTGTGAAGAGTGATATGGCGGCTAATCAAGAACAATTAAAAAGTGACTTGACTGCAAGTTTTACAGCTAATCAAGAACAATTAAAAAATGAATTGGCGACTAACCAAGAACAGTTAAATAGTGATTTAACTGCTAAAATTACTACAAGTCAAAATGAAATAAAAAGTGACCTAACGTCGATGAAAACCATGATGGAGAATCAACTAACCGCCATGGGAGATAAAGTTGATGCTCTGGAAGAAAAATTTGATACTGTGGAAGAGCGTATCGCCAATGTGGAAAATAAGTTGGAAGAAGAAGACAAGAAATTTACCTCATTTAAGGAAGAAATAATTAAAGACATGGAAAGGAGATTGGCGACCGCGGAAAGCAGCTCTGTACAGTTTTGCGTTCCCACATCTGTTGCTCGACCGTCCATTAAACTGGCCACATTTGATGGGAAAAGTTCGTGGCAGGTGTACAAGACTCAATTCATGATAGTGGCGGAAGCGAACGGATGGGACTCTGCTACCAAGGCCTGTCATCTTGCAGCATCCCTGAGAGGTGACGCAGCGGGCATTCTCCAGACCCTTCCGGACAGCCAGCGCCTGGATTTCGCCGCCCTCACATCTGCGTTGGAGCTTCGCTTCGGTGAGAAGTGCCAGAAAGATTTCAGCCGACTCCAGTTGAAGTCCCGTTTCCAGAAAACCGGGGAAACCCTGCAAGAGCTTGCGGCGGACATCGAGAGACTGTCTCATCTTGCTTTTTGCGACTGTCCTGCGGATGTTCGAGACAACTTAGCACTCAACTACTTCATCGACGGAGTTCGGAATCCTGAAATCCAGAAAGCCCTCCGGATGGCGGATGTAAACGACCTGAAATCTGCTTTGGTGTATGCGATGAGATACGAGGCCGCCCAAGGAGCAACCCGTGTGGATCGCCATCCCATCCGTACTCTGGCAGTAGAGGAGTCTGATTCCAGGTCGTCCCATCTCGCTGAACTTGAGAGACAACTCGGTGACTTGGCAAGACATCTGAACAGCATAACAGCCCAAAAGAAACAAGAGCAGAAGTGCTGGAAATGCGGTAGTGCAGGGCACCTGCGAAGGAGTTGTCCGGCTCGCCAAGCTACGCGAGGGAAGGAAAACACCACCACCAGAGCTCTGCAGATTTCCTCTTCTAGTAGTGGCAGTGATGGACTTTTCATTTACGCACATGTAAATGGGAACCCCTGCAGACTGATTGTCGACACTGGAGCCAATGTGACAATCATTAGGACAGATGTGGTTCGTGAATTCGGATTGAAACTGCTGTGGACATCGCCACGCGTAAGTCTCCAGACTGTGACAGGTGACAAAATCGAGATTGACGGTAAAGTGAACTTGGAAATAGTGTTTGGGAATGCCACCTACCATCATACGGCATTCGTCGCTAATATCACGGACCCCTTCATTCTCGGATTGGACTTTTTGAAGAAATATGACTTCACTCTCGACTTCAAGACTAATGAGCTGCACTCGATGAGAGAAGACATAGCCGTTTTCCCTGCAGAAAGTGATGTAAAATCCGCTCATCAAATAATAGCCCAAACAGATTTATCGATTCCCTCAAGGTCAGAATCATTAATACCTGGCTCCCTTGAAGAAAGCAATAGTTTTCGATTTGGACTCATTGAATACCCTAACCTAAGCAATAACCTAAAAGGAGTGCTGGTAGCATCTACGCTTGTGGACCTTTCTAAGGATGTAATTCCTGTGAGAGTCGCCAACGTGAGTGAAAGGCCAAGGAATGTTCGGAAAGGTGAAGTGTTAGCAACCTGTATTCCAGTAAACAGCATCATTAGAAGAATCAATTCCCCCGAGATTGTGTCTTCTGAGTCCTTGACATCGAAGTTAGTTGGGAGTGCGCCATTATCGAAAGATCAAAGAACTGCTGCGGAACAATTGGTGGATGACTTCAAGCATCTGTTTTCATCAGCATCGGAGGATGTTGGCCGTACGAACTTAACGCAGCATAGGATTTACACTGGAGAACACCCCCCTATTAAACAGCATCCAAGACGACTACCGTTCGCCAAGAAGGAAGAGGTTGAGACCCTCCTGAAAGAGATGCGGGAGAATGATGTCATCGAACCCTCGTCCAGTCCTTGGGCCTCTCCCATCGTCTTGGTCCGAAAGAAAGATGGCTCCACCAGATTTTGTGTCGATTACCGACGACTGAATGAAATCACCAAGAAAGACAGTTACCCTCTTCCACGGATAGACGACACCTTAGACACTCTTTCCGGACACAAGTGGTTTTCGACCCTGGACTTGAAGAGTGGCTACTGGCAGGTTGAGATACACCCTGATGACCGAGAGAAGACAGCGTTTACAACTGGACAAGGCTTATGGCAGTTTAAAGTGATGCCCTTCGGCCTCTGCAATGCACCAGCTACGTTCGAGCGTCTTATGGAGACAGTGTTAAGAGGACTTTCCTACGAATCCTGTCTGGTCTACTTAGACGATATCATCATCGTGGGACGCAGTTTCGAAGAACATCTGGCAAATCTTAGGAAGGTGCTGCAAAAGCTTAAGGAAGCCAATTTGAAGTTAAGCCCGTCCAAATGTAATTTGTTCCGCCGGGAAGTAAACTACCTTGGTCACATCATCTCTTCTGAAGGTGTACAAACCGATCCAGAAAAGGTATCTGCGGTCAGGAGTTGGAGTCGTCCCGAAAACATCCATCAGCTGCGAAGTTTCCTGGGGCTCTGCACGTACTACAGGAAGTTTGTAAAGGGTTTTTCCAACATCGCACGACCTTTGCATAAGCTGACGGAGAGCAAGCAAAAGTTTGAATGGTCCAAAGAATGCGAAGATGCATTTCTACGACTGAAGGAGGCTTTAACATCAACCCCTATCCTCGCCTATCCTCAGCCTGAAAAATCCTTCATCCTGGACACTGATGCGAGCAACGAGGGCATCGGAGCTGTTTTATCCCAAGAAATTGACGGAAATGAACATGTCATCGCTTACTGGAGCAAATGCTTATCAAAGTCGGAGCGAAATTACTGCGTCACCAGAAAGGAGTTACTGGCCATAGTGAAAGCTGTAGAACACTTCCATCATTACCTCTACGGCCGAAAATTTCTGCTTCGGACAGATCATGCCTCATTAACTTGGCTTTTGAACTTCAGAAATCCGGAAGGCCAGATAGCCAGGTGGATACAGCGGCTCCAGGAATATGACATGGAGATCAAGCATCGAAAAGGGTTATCTCACGGTAGTGCTGACGCTTTATCAAGGAGACCCTGTCCTGAGAACTGCAATTATTGTTCCCGAATCGAGAAACAGTATGGAACGACTAGCCCTACTGCCTATCAGGTGACAGTGACTCCAACATCATCAGAACCTGATCCATGGAGTGATGACCAAGTTCGAAAAGATCAACTTGAAGACCCCGACATAAAACCAATTTTGGAGTTCATGGAAAGTGACAGTCGACGCCCTAGCTGGCAGGACGTTTCCATCTTCAGTCCAGCAACAAAAAGATACTGGGCTTTATGGAACTCACTCCATTTACGGAACGGCGTACTGTACCGGAAATGGGAATCTGACGACGGCAAAACATCTAGGTGGCAGTTACTACTTCCCCGATCAAGGATTTCAGATGTTCTGAAAGAAATACATAGTAGTGCGACTGGAGGACATTTTGGTGTCTTGAAAACCCTCAATAAAGTTCGGGAGCGCTTCTTCTGGAGAAAGGCGAAGGATGACGTGGAGAAGTGGTGCCATTCTTGTGACGCCTGTGCTGCTCGTAAAGGACCGAAGAAGAGAAGCAGAGGGAAGCTACATCTGTACAACGTTGGAGCTCCTTTCGAACGAATTGGGATCGACATCCTGGGTCCTCTACCCAGAACTGCTGATGGGAACAAACACATTCTTGTTTCCATCGACTACTTCACCAAATGGCCGGAAGCATATCCCATTCCAGATCAAGAGGCTACCACCGTAGCAGAGACTCTAGTCCAACATTGGATCTCGAGATATGGAACACCTTTGCAGATTCATTCCGATCAAGGGAGGAATTTCATCTCTGCTGTGTTTAAGGGCCTATGTCAAATTCTCGGAATTGAGAAAACTAGGACAACACCACTACACCCACAATCGGACGGCATGGTGGAGAGATTTAACCGCACAATCCTGAACAATCTCTCACTTATGGTATCCAGAAATCAACAGGATTGGGACAAGAAGCTACCTTTGTTCCTGCTGGCCTACCGCAGTGCTGTCCACGAGACTACTGGATATGCCCCATCTCAGATGCTCTTCGGACGAGAGCTTCGGCTACCTTGTGATCTCGTCTTCGGTCGTCCTCCAGATGCGCCTTCATCGCCTGGATCTCCAGGCGATCATCCTGGATCTCCAGGCCCGGTTGGAAGACGTTCATAACTTCGCACGAGAGCGAATCAACATCGCGGCGGAGAAGATGAAGACCCGATACGACACAAGGTCTACTGGACATGAATTCAACGAAGGCGACAAGGTTTGGTTATGGAATCCCATCCGACGGAAAGGTCTTTCACTCAAATTGCAGTCGCATTGGGATGGACCCTACAAAGTCCTTAACCGACTGAATGACGTCGTAGTGAGGATCCAAAAATCATCTAATGCAAAACCTAGGGTTGTACATTATGATCAGTTAGCCCCATACTATGGCCATAGTTCATGAGTATTACGTAAACAACCATGGTTGATAACATAAAAGTTGTAGATAATTTTTGCTTTTAATGTTTAGTAATATTTCTTGTTATTATTGTGTTTTCTGTATCTGTTATTTATTAATTAATGTGTATATTTGTAAACTTGTGATAGAAGTTTGGCACCCTTTCTGGGGATTGTACTGCCCGGGACGTGCAGTCCTTAGGAAGGGGGCAATGTTACAAATCCTGTAAATAGTAATTATTGTAGTAACGTAACCTGTAAATTGTTTCCCGTAATGAATATACAACCCCTTTTCATTCGGCTAAAGTATACGACCCCTATTTTCTTTTCTTTTCATTGATAACGGTCTACGCATTTCGGGAAGCCGAAAGAATAGTGTGGAATATTTGAGAAATTTCTTTTCGGTGTCTATATAAGCCGTTAGCGATGGATAAACAGGGGAGTTTCGATTGAGAATTTGTGCTGAGTGTGTATTAGCTCTGTTTATAGCGAGGCATTTCGCTGTGTTGTTTTCGTATTTGGAAGTAAATACGTGTGTAAACGTTGAGTTTACGGTGTTGTGTGATAATTGCTTAATTGCTGATGAATAATTTAGCAGTTGTTGACGATCTTTCCTGTACATAGTGTAAATAAATTTCCTGTGCTTTTATCAAGAACTGTGTCTTCATTTCAAGAAAGTGGAAGTCGCACCGTATCCGTTACAATATATATATATATATACGTGGGGGGGGGGAGACACTGCAATTTTGATGAGTGTCTTATACTACTAAAAGTTTATTTCATTCTTAAAAACACACACACAACATTATTTATCGGCATAAGATTTTTTTATTTACAAACACACATGTACGTACATAACCGAACAAGAAACGGACAATAATGCTACATCCATGTACGTGCATAAACGAACAAGAAACGGACAATAACGCTACACACACAACATAATAACAAAAGACAATCAGAAACACTAAAACAAATTCTAAATTACGTAGTTCAACGTGAGTTAGTTGTGAGTCTTCAATATTAAAGAGCGCTAAAAGCACTATCCGCAGTGTTATTCAATCAATATAATTTTGATTTTAGATACTTAAAAGACTGACACTTGTTTATACATAACTAATTTCAATTTTCTTGGTTCACACAGAACTCAGATTTTATGCACAAAAAGGATCACTGAACATTTTAAACAACATTGCTTCAACGTATAAAATTTTCGAACTCTTTCACAATTCAAACTATTTCATTTGCAGCAGACGTTGAAGTACTTTTCTAGCTTCGTATTTAATTAATTAAAAAGTTCAGTTAAACTTTTAAATCAACTAGTGAAATTTAATTACTTATGCAAAAAATACAAGTTTAAGTGAATTATACAGTAAAATACAACTTAGAGTTAAAATAATTAAAAGGTGTCGAAAAAAGACGCACATGTTTTTAGATATCGAACTTTGCAATTGTAACATTTTTTGACTGATTCAACTGGACAGTTGTTATGCGGTTTGTTTCTCAAACTTTCTTTCTTTTTTTTTTTTTTTCTGTTCCATGAACGTTATATTTCGACTGCAGAAAACAAAAGAGAAAGAAGTTGCTCTCCGTTTGTTGATAAATACAAAATAGAATATCTTATGCATAGTAAAAAAATATCAAATTTAAGAAAAATGCAACCAAGAATAAGCGAGAAGGCTCTTGAGCATTTGAGCATGCAAGGACAGTTGATGACAAATGTCTTATTCCTTCTTAATTATTCAAGCATTCTCTCATGCCTATCATCGAGAATTTTTCACGTCCATACTTAAAAACTCTTTAAGAATCAAAAGTTCTTAAGTAAAGCATAATTACTGTCTGTGTGAGTATTTAAGAAACTCCAAGTAGATATGGAGAGAAACGTGATGCGTGTGTTAATATAGTTATTAAAAAAGCGCAGAAAAGGATAACAAGATTTTTGTCATTTAAAGAAGAAAATTAAAAGGAAACAGATCACGATAGGAGAGTCAAATTTATTGCTACAAAATGTTTTTGAAAATACGGTACCAGAGTTTTCTCGGTTTCAGATGTAGCAAGGAATTCCACGAGGGGGTGTTAGTCCAGGTTAAAAGTTGCCCAATCTGATGTTTGAAAACGTAAAAAGACGAAAACGGAATTTGACTGTAGTTTTACATAGACAGTCATACACTCATAAATTTTATTACATTGTAATAAACGTATTTTAAACAGAAGGAAATAATTTGAGTGTCAAAAATAGGAGTTTAATTTTGGACTTAGTGGAGCGTTCAGGACCCGAAAGCCATACCTTCGGCTTCGCCACTGATGTGTGCAAAAATTTCGGGTGATGCTTAAACTTGTCAATGAGGGGGGGGGGGAGGGGGGTACGCAACACCCTCAAAAAAGGGTGTAAAAGAGGGCAGAAAATACCATTTTTAAAGTGAAAATTATATTGCTTTAAAAATTCTTAAACGGATATAAAGCTATAAAAATACACTATTAAACATCCACTTTAATGTTCTACATACATTTCTTTTCTGCTGAAATGACTTCAGAACTCATCACGTGCAGGCCCGTAATTTCAAATTTTTACAGGGAGGGGGGAGGGGGTTCAAAAGGTGCAAATTCAATGGAAGTTTTAACGGAAAACAGCAAAAATCACGCCCATCCAAATGTAAATGCTTTTATGTCTTGAAGTCGTGTAGGGGCAATGGATTACCCCCTGACCCCCTAAATCAGGTGGTGGTGGCAGCAATTGGAGTCCAACTCACCACCCTCCCCATCAACCAACCAATTTGAGTGTGATTTATTATGCTGAAGTTCTTGAAATTCTGAATTCGTATCAAATGTTCTTGATCTGATTGTTATTTACTATGAAAACTTTCTGGGTGTTCATGCTTGCAACAGTTTCTCGCAGCCTGTGTGACAAGTTTTGCACATCTCTCTACCGAATGAGTATCATGTTTTCGTGTGAGAAAAATACATATAAGTAAGCAAAAGCTACGTGGTACATTTACAGTGTGAATACGAAATAATAGTAAATGCTAAGATTAGATCGCCTTAGTTATACATACAGTCGTGTCACGACTTGCTCGAGGGATGCGTTCCAAGACTCCTCGCGTAAGTCGAAATTTCGCGTTGTGGAGAAACGTATGCATACAAATTTTTTTAGATGCATACAAATTCCTTTAGTCACTTATCAACACCCCTCAAACTGCCTTAAAGCATTCCTCAACTATACACTACAGATTCCTACATAAATAATTGAACTTTTACTGTATTTAAAAAATAAAAAAAAACTGTTCAACATGAAATACAAGACGCCATAAATTGAATGATCAAAGGGAGAGAAAGACATAAAATAAAACAACACGGTGCACACAGTAAGTAGTAATAATAAAATGCTGCACTATAATAGGGGTGTACAGTAAATACACAATAATATTTATGAGTTAAAAAATGATGATTTATGCTCCATGATAAGACCGTTATTCTTATCTAATACATTAAAAAAAAACGGTTGTTACGTCTTTTTTTTATAACGTTTCAATTTGTGGCAACAGCCCCTCTTACTGATCTATTTAATCTACAATACAAGAGCAGTTTCCATTTTAATATTTAATCTGCTAGACTGCTCTATAAGCTACAGTATTGAAACTAAGTTCTGCACGTTTACGGATACCTTACCTTTTTGTTTTAATTTTTAACTGTAGAGATGGAAGATTCACTTACACTTATTGTCGCACTACCGTCGACGTTTTTTTTTTCCTTGGTAGTTGTTCAAGCATATCAAGAATCTTAGGTCTCCCCCCTTTTCTTTATTAGAAACTCCTTCTTCCCATCTTCACAAACTTTATATGAAGGTACCACTAAGGTGCCATTATATTTCATTTACTTTAGATTAGTTTTGTGTGGGAACTTTCGCTTTCACACTGTCGGTGATGCTCATAAGGATGCAATAACATTAACGAAATCAATATTTAAGAGCCAATAACGAAGCCGATACTACCTAATAGAAAAATTCGTGTTGTGGACGAAAAATTCGCGTTAACTCAAAAATGTGTTACTCGCGAAAAATTCGTGTTATAGCCATTTCGCGTAAGTCGAATCGCGTTGTAACGGGAGTTGACTGTATTTACATAAATCATCTGCCCTTAATTTCCTTTCGTTCGAAATGTTCCGATAAATAAACACCCTGCATTTAAGTTGACGCTTTTGCACCGTAGATGGCAGCACTAAAAGAAAATGATGGAAATATGTGTGCAATAAAAATGTGTATGCTATTAATACACTGTCGAGGTCTTATGCATGCTGAAACTTACTTGAGAGTCATTCCATTTCAAATCAGGCAGGCAGGTATGAAAAGTGTCATATGACCATCACCGATTTTTTTGAAAAAAATACAGTAGTTACAACTAAGGTACATATGAACTATCCCAAAAGGATTTTGCAAGAAAAAAATTTTTTTCTTCAGTTACAGCCTATTAAAATTCTGCACAAAATCCGCCATTTTGGAAAAAACCGGCAAAACACTCCATTTGAAAGGGACACTATTTCAAAAGTATTTAACCTATTCGAATAATTCTTTTTTCTAAAAATAAATAAGGACCCATATATTCTCTAGACATCGTTTTTGAAAGTTTAGTTAGGTTTTTTGATAAAGAAAAAAATTCATTTTTGCCGCCAAAAAACTGCATTTTTACCAATTTCATGATTTTTTTTCTCCATGAAAAAAGTTTTTTTTACTAAACGGAGATGGCAGTCTGAAGCCCTTATATGATAGTTTCACAACATATTTTATTAGAATCCTTGAGTGCATACAGCCTTGTAAATAAAATTTGAAATTTTGAAAATTTTCAAAAATTAGCGATTTTTGAAGTGATTTTACTCGAAAAACCCATTTTTTAAAAATCTAAAAATTGGCTCATTTGTACCCCATATAATGCTTAACTAGTGGATAGACACCGCATCCGGTATTTTTTCCCATAAAATGTTTTATGATTTTTTGAAAGTGACCTTATCGCCCATGGCATGCATGTAAAATAAAAATGTCTAATAATTTCAGTCACTGAAAATCTGATTATATTAATGCCTAATAGCTACAAAAACGGTGCACTTTATCAGGAAAAACTAAAATCTTACTGACTTTTAATAATATATCAGTAACAAACTGCTTTTGATGATCCAGTCAATTCGTCTTTTTGTAAGACTCTGTGTGTAGTTTATAGGTGGAAGAGCCTTTGGTGATTATATTAATGACTAGCTATGATAATGATGTACTTTATCAGTAACATTTAAAATCTTTCCTTTTTTTAAAAATAAATATTAGTTTATTTCGTCTTCAAAGCTATGCATTCACCGTTACTTTCATATGCAGCAACAAATCATATTTTTTCTATTTCAATAGTCATTCTCTTCAACTCAATTACACGACAGGGGAAATCATCAAAGGGAAGAACAATACAATGCATTTAAAACGATTAATTTTAATTTCGTGCTTTGGTTGTCATTGGCGAATGTTGTCACATAATTTTTGGATCCTACCTCGTATGATTACTTTTATACGTAAGAATATTTATACTAAATTCAAACCGTAAAACTCACTTGTAGTTTAAGAATTTAAAAAGCCCACCTGTTTTATAAGAGAAGTAATCAATTGAACATGGTTGTAAGTTGAGGTAACCAAACAGATCTCACTAAAGGTGACTATTATAGCCAGGGATCCAATTTCTAACAAAAGAAGTGCAGGATCCCTATAGTCTTCAGAACTTGTTTTAATGCTTAAGTGGCCTGAATTCGGTCAAAAATACAAAAATTCGAGTAAAACAAATATGGGAGCTCAGCTACCATAGCAATTAGGCGCTGATCAACAGAAAAATATATTTATATAACGAAATACAAAAAGGCGAATTGACTGGGTCATCAGATATTTTGAAAAAAAAAAAAAACTGCTGGGTTTTATTCAGAATGCATAGGAATGATGTGAAAAAAAATTGGACTTCATATCCGAATTCAGTTTTGCGTTATTTTGGTTTTACTACAAAATTTCAAGGTGTAAGAACGCTTTTGGGAGCCACTGAATTAGTCATTAATATAATAAACAAAGGCTCTTCTATCTAAAGGCTACACACAGAGTCTTACAAAAAGACGAATTGACTGGGTCATCAAAAGCGGTTTGATATTGCTATATTATTAAAAGTCAGTAAAATTTTATTTGTTGCTGATAAAGTGAACTATCATTGTAGCTATTAGGCATTAATTCATTAATATGATCAGATTTTCAGTGACTGAAATTATTAGAAATTTTTTATTTTACATGCATGCCATGGGCGATAAGGTCACTTTCAAAAAATCATAAAACATTTTATGGGAAAAAATACTGGATGCGGTGTCTATCCACTTGTTAAGCATTATATGGGGTTCAAATGAGCCAATTTTTAGATTTTTAAAAAATGGGTTTTTTGAGTAAAATCACTTCAAAAATCGCTAATTTTTGAAAATTTTCAAAATTTCAAATTTCATTTCCGAGGCTGTATGCATCCAAGGATTCTAATAAAATATATTATGAAACTATCATATAAGGGCTTTAGACTGCCATCTCCGTTTAGTAAAAAAAACTTTTTTTTCATGGAGAAAAAAAATCATGAAATCGGTAAAAATGCAGTTTTTTCGCGGCAAAAATGAATTTTTTTCTTTATCAAAAAATCTAACTAAACTTTCAAAATTGATGTATAGAGGATATATGGGTCCTTATTTATTTTTAGAAAAAAGAATTATTCAAATAGGTTAAATACTTTTGAAATAGTGTCCATTTCAAATGGAGTGTTTTGCCGGTTTTTTCCAAAATGGCGGATTTTGTGCAGAATTTTAATAGGCTGTAACTGAAGAAAAAAAAATTTTCTTGCAAAATCCTTTTGGGATATTTCATATGTCCCTTAGTTGTAACTACTGTAATTTTTTCAAAAAAATCGGTGATGGTCATGTGACAGACCCTGCCTGATCTGAAATGGAATGGCTCTTGAGTCTTTACAGCAGGGCTTAATTTTTGCATGGGAGCTCACGGAGCTCAGCTCCAGTATTTTGTTTTCAGGTTTATACAAATTTTACTAATTAGACAGAATTCAGGGTCAGGCTGTTTAATGAGAGTGAATTAATGAGAAGTAATGAGACAAAAATAAATTAATGGGAGATGAAAACAAAAGGCCACAGGACTATTGCACTTCTATTGTTAGCAATTTAACCCTGGCACAGTACAACCAAGGACGCTTCACGTCTGAAACAGAGAGGGGCAATGATTTTCAGGGAAAAGAGAAATGGATATTAACCAAGAAAAAAAAAGGAGAAAGCTTGAAAATATTCTTAAAATGTGATATGAGTGCACTAGTACTTTTGCCCCATTCACTACTTTAATCACGAAAGAGAAAATTTCACTGTGTGACACGATTTTACTAACAAGAATACAGTCACGTGTATTGAATTATTTATTTAATTGTCAAAATTGCCAAATGATATGGGTGTCTAACACGTCACATTTTTTAGTTGTAGCCTTCATAACATTTTCATGCACCCTAGTTTATGAAGTGATAAAAATTATTTTAATTCCATATTTATTTCAATAATTAGAAGTATAAAACAGCATATTAGAATAGGATACTGTGAAAGATACCACCTGCTACAGTTATTAATAGAATAAATAGAATATTTTATTTCAGTTAGAATTGCTGTAAGTTTTTGAAGTGGTAACACTCATTATTTTAAGTTACCTCTTATTCCGCAAAAAAATGATTCTTCCATCCTTACATATAAAACTTGGTTTATCGAAAATATTTTCCAAACCAGAGATAAAAATGACAAAAGGTTTTTGAATTTAAAAAATATTTTTTTCCAAATTGAGTGATGCTAAATCAAAAGAAGGCACTTTTGTCCGCCCACAAATAAGAAAGCTTAAGCAGAACCTTGACATTGATGAAAATCTCACCCAAAAATAACTAGCGGTTGGTTTCTATGGGGAAAATATCCTGCTAAACTTTGGGGAAAATATCTGAGCCCCCTCCCTTCAAACTTTTGCATATGGGTGCCCATGATAGCATCTTGATAAGCGACACTTGATTAGCATTATCTAGTTAAATACAGGGCATCTGAACTTAAATTTTTGGGAGGGTTGAGATTCTCTATCTGCCGAAAGGAACTCTAAATTTTAAAGAGACATCCGGGCTTTTTAAAATTGCAATATTTCAATTATATCTTCAAATTTGCCTATTCATCAGACAAATTTTGTCGAATAAGGAAATATTTGGGAGGTCAGAGGAGGTCCTTGATCACCTATCGGGGCACCTATGGTTACACATTCAATTAGTTACAAACAAACATTAAATTTTTATTAATTCCTGTTCTTAAAACATCACCAAGGTAGGTAGAAAAACCGTTTTTTTTGGTTTAAACCAGTTTTTTGGTTTAAACCGGGTTTATTTGGTTTTTATTACATTTGTAAGAAAAAAATTTATTTTAGGGAAATTATGAAGTTTTATGAATTAATTGTTAAGGAATGTGTAATATTCATATTGGTACCTAATTTCTGCGTAATTAATCAAATAATTAAGCGTAAAATCTTGCATTTCAATTCCGCATACTTAGAGATTTCTATAGGAGAATATTGTTTGAAAATCTTTTACTATTATAAAAAATACAGCACGTAAATGGGTCTTGGTATAAATAATCAAAAAAATAATTTACTGTGATAGTTCAGACATTATTAATTACAAATAATCAAGAATAAATTCTTGAAAATTAATTTCCTCATAATCATAGCTATCTACTATAAATAAAAAAAAATAAAAGTAAAGTTAAAATCACGCATTTTTAAACATGGAAAGTATTTTGCAGTATCTACAAATGAATCATAAGTCTGATGTACATTATACAACTTTAAAAATCAAAAGATCAACGCATATTTCGTTTAAAGATTTTACCTAATGTACCAGTGACAACAATTATCGAAACAGGACAAGTAGGTTTTAAGAAAATAATTATGTTTTCCATTGTAGACATTATTTCTCCTGGTTTAATGCAAAAAATACATTTTTTTTTATCAATGGGAAAAAAATCATTTTAATTAAAAGCCTCAGTACAAACTTAAATGAAAATACTTTTAACATATTTTAACAATGAAGACTGTCATAAACATTAATGTTTATTGATTCTTATACTATTCATACATGAGACTTCTTTTATTACATTGGGATAAAAAAAAAGTTCATTGAAAGGTGAAAATTTGACATAATTATTATTATTATTTGTTTTTTTTTATATAAGAGCACAGAGTTACATGGATGTTTTCTCTTTACATAATTTTATACATTTTCTTTTCTTGCTTGGACTGCATCGTCTATAGGGGATGCAAAAAATGTGCAGGTATATAAGCTCAATTTTATGCCTACTATAAGTGTTCTTGGACTTCTTTAGTTAATTTTTTTTTCTTGTCATTTAAATATTCTAGTGTTGAGGTATTTTTACACTATGCATCGCTTCAATGCTACATAATCTATCTCAATAAATCTTAAGTAATCAAGCAAATGAGATAGTATATGAAGTTATGGTTGAAATATGCTTTTTAGACTATTTTGAAATGCAAAAGACTGAAAAATAATGATAAATAAAAATTACAAAAGAGCTGCTTGGATTTTTTTCCTTTGTAATTTTAGAAAAACTTAGTTGGTCTGCCTTGTATATTTGTGTACCTGGTAGAAAAGTTGCATAGATTTAAAAAGAGAAAAAAAAATAAATAAAAACTATTTAAATTTGCATTACCTTAAAAAATATAAGTTTCTAAATTCATTAAATCTATAATTTATCTATAAAGCTTTGCTAGCTACTTTACATTAATTGGATTTTACTCTTTGAAATAATATGTAAGATTTATGAAAAGATTTGGGGGAAAACAATAAAATTAAAAAAAAAAACATTTAAAAAAAAACCCATGGTTTTTATAAAAAAAACCCACTTGGTTTAAACCACGGTTTAAACCGTGGTCTGACCCAACGTGGTTTAGACCAAACAACCCTGAATATCATTATAAGCCAACTTTATTTTAGCAGTAAGTTACCGTCCCTAAGCCAGAGGGCTACGGCAGAACTACATGAAATATACCAGACGGCTCGTTATCACATCCAGAGACTGTAATTTCGTTCTTATTAGAACTCATCAGTCTAGATTAGTGAATAAACGAGCTAGAAGCAGATCATTGGAACTGAGAGTGCCAACAAACTGTTAGATAAAGTAAAATTATTTGCGGACATTCGTTGGAGAGTTAAATTTACTTTATTCACCAGTTTGTTGGCACTCTCAGCTTCAATGATGGATAGCTATGGATAGATAGATTTCGATAAATATATTAATACGGATAAATATATTCATATAGATAGATATGTATAGATTGATAGGTAGACAGTTAGGTTGATATACTGAAAGGTAGACAGGTAGTTGAATGAATAGATAAATATATCGACATGCATAAATAAGTAAATATGAAACTAGTATGTTGTGGCCATTACGAAACTTTCTTCTATATTTTTCCTTTTTCTGATCCCTCCCCATGCTTGACGAGGAAGCACTATTCCTAACAAAAACAAAATGACACATGCAAAAACTTGACGACCATCCCAATGTCTGAATTATTGTAAAAACAAAACAAAGAGCGAAAATTGAAAGTTACTTTAAAAGCCTTACTTGAATTAATTACAAATATTTTATTTGTTAACAAACATAAGATGGCAACAGTTAAAAATTTTAAATCATTGAGATAATATTTCCGATCATTTCCATTCAATTAAAATCACGAGAAATACGCAGACGACAATCTATTAGGATTTATCTTTCTTATTGTTGCATTCATAAAAATATTTTTATTCGCAAAAAAAAAAATCAACACCTCTTGGAGCGATCGGCGTCAAAATAGAACCAAAGCCTGTTTACATATGGATTCACATATATTCCAAATTTCAACCAGAACGTAGCATTACTTCTTGAGATAGGGCACTCAAAATGGAAAAAAAGAATGGGTGATTGCGCTACCCCCTTTTTAGCTGTTGACACAAAAATAAAATCAGTTCTTATACCCACTAAGGGCTACTTGCCGATAAATTTTTCTTTCATTCCGTTCATTATTTCTTGAGATACAGCAGTCACAATTGACGACAAAAAACGTTCTATAGCTCAACCCCCGTTTGAGTTATTGACACCAAAATTGAATCAGCACCTGTTCCTGTTAATACCAACATATGGACCAAATTTTGTTTGATTCCGCCAGTAACTTCCCAAGGAATAGCAAGCACGCGTAACTCGAAAAACGTCCCATTGCTCCACCCCCCTTGGAGGAATTCGCGCCAAAAACTAATGGGCACAAGTTCACATAGGGGCACATATGTGTACTAAATTTCGTTCGATTTCATGCGGTAGTTTTTGTTATAGAGCGGCCACAAAAAACTGGTCACACACAAACGTGACACACATACATACACACACACACACACACACACACACACATACATACACACACACAGACAGACAGACATTTTCCAACTAGTATGTTGTGGCCATCACGAAACTTTCTTCTATATTTTTCTTTTTTTTCTGATCCCTCCCCATGCTTGACGAGGAAGCAATATTCCCAACAAAAACGAAATTACACATGCAAAAACTTGACCACCATCCCAATGTCTGAATTATTGCAAAAGCAAAGCAAAGAGCGAAAATTGAAAGTTATTTTAAAAGCCTTGCTTGAATTAATTACAAATATTTTATTTGTTAACGAACATAAGATGGCAACAGTTAAAAATTTTAAATCATTGAGATAATATTTCCGATCATTTCCATACAATTACTAGTATGTTGTGGCCATCACGAAACTTTCTTCTATATTTTTCTTTTTTTTTCTGATCCCTCCCCATGCTTGACGAGGAAGCAATATTCCCAACAAAAACAAAATTACACATGCAAAAACTTGACTACCATCCCAATGTCTGAATTATTTTAAAAGCAAAGCAAAAGAGCGAAAACTGAAAGTTATTTTAAAAGCCTTGCTTGAATGAATTACAAATATTTTATTTGTTAACAAACATAAGATGGCAACAGTTAAAAATTTTAAATCATTGAGATAATATTTCCTACCATTTCCATACAATTAAAATCACGAGAAATACGCAGACGACAATCTATTACGATTTATCTTTCTTATTGTTGCATTAATAAAAATATTTTTATTCGCAAAAAAAAAAAAAAAAAAAAAAATCAACACCTCTTGGAGCGATTGGCGTCAAAATAGAACCAAAGCCTGTTTACATATGGATTCACATATATTCCAAATTTCAACCAGAACGTAGCATTACTTCTTGAGATAGGGCACTCAAAATGGAAAAAAAGAACGGGTGATTGCGCTACCCCCTTTTTAGCTGTTGACACAAAAATAAAATCAGTTTTTATACCCACTAAAGGCTACTTGCCGATAAATTTTTCTTTCATTCCGTTCATTATTTCTTGAGATACAGCAGTCACAATTGACGACAAAAAACGTTCTATAGCTCAACCCCCGTTTGAGTTATTGACACCAAAATTGAATTAGCACCTGTTCCTGTTAGTACCAACATATGGACCAAATTTTGTTTGATTCCGCCAGTAACTTCCTGAGGAATAGCAAGCACGCGTAACTCGAAAAACGTCCCATTGCTCCACCCCCCTTGGAGGAATTCGCGCCAAAAACTAATGGGCACAAGTTCACATAGGGGCACATATGTGTACCAAATTTCGTTCGATTTCATGCGGTAGTTTTTGTTGTAGAGCGGCCACAAAAAACTGGTCACACACAGACGTGACACACATACATACACACACACACACACACACACACACACACACACATACATACACACACACAGACAGACAGACATTTTCCAAAAATAGTCGAAATGGACTCAGCACACCTCAAAACGTTCGAATCCGTCAAAATTCGAAATTCGAAAATTTGCACGAATCCAATACTTTCTTCTATATATTAGATATAGAAGAAAGTAAAAATGGTCGAAATGGACTCAGCACACCTCAAAACGTTCGAATCCGTCAAAATTCGAAATTCGAAAATTTGCACGAATCCAATACTTTCTTCTATATATTAGATATAGAAGAAAGTAAAAAGAAGAAATGTATGTAGATATGTATGTATAGACAGATAGATAAATATCTATAGATAGATAGGTAGGTAGACGGATGGGTAGATAGGTAGTTACATTGCTAGGTAGACATACATAGATATGCAGTTGGATAGACAAATAAATATATAGAGATAGATAGAAGATCGATATAATAAGTATAGATATTTTCAGCGGTAGACCGTATAGAAATTGTATTTTTCGGAAAGAAATATTTTTATTTGCGCTGTACTGTTATGCATTTTGTTTCATTGTGAAAGGGGTAATAACCCTCCCCCCCCTCCTTGCTACGCTGCAGCTTTTAAACAATGAACGGCAAAAATGCAAGTCAGACAGTATTTCACTACTTGATCATTCAAATATGATAAAGTGTTTCACTTATGATAAAGAGTGAAAATTGTGCTCGAGGGAGGGAGGATGGACATATCTGTAAGTGACATTTATTTCGGGGAAAATTCTCCAATCGCTGTCATCAGAGTGCAACCGTGGTTCCATTCTGATTGCTAATGGACTGGGCATTCCGTCACATTCGGCCATTCGTATTCCAGTTAACGGTGTTAAAACAGAACACGTGCCGGCCGTTACATCAACTCCTTCTTTCTAACAACGAGAAACGTGTCTCTGGTGGAGCTCTATGGACGTGTCTGACCCTTGAGTGTCGCTTCACTCTGGACGGCGACATAAATCTCGGTCTCCTTTGACCAGGTATATAAGGGCAATGTCGTCCTTCTGTCCATCATTGGCGATTCTCGCCTCTCTGAAAGGATTACAACAAGTTTGGTGACCATGTGGCTCGTAAGTACTTATTCATAGCAGTTGCAGTGAAAATCGAAATTTTTGGCTGTTGCCATCCGATGAACTAAAAATTTTATTTATTACTATCGACAGGCATTGGCCCTCTAATATTTGTCTAGAGATATAGAATTTCCATAGTTGAAAAAATGTCTTCAATCCAAAACAGTTTTAATGACGTGAATTTGAACGTTTATAATCAATTATCAATAATCATATCTATTCTACACAGTTGCAATGAAAAGTGAGATTTTCTGTTGTTACCATCCGACGAATTAAATATTTTGTTTATTAACATCATCGACAGCCATTGGCACTCTATTATTTGCCTACCGATACAGAATTTCCGTCGTTGAAAAAATGATCTTTGACCTAGGATAGTTTTAATGCCGTGAAATTTAAATATGTGTAATTAATTACCAATTTTCCTGTAATTTTGATTAATTAAAAATCAGTGTCTTTTTAGCTATATTTAGCTTAGTTGAAAAACAGCATTGATTTCTTAAAATTTAAATACATTATTTATTAGTAATTTTCTTCTAATTTGAAGCAACTAATGTCTATGTCTTTTAAACTATTTTTATCACGTTAAAAGCTAGTTGGGAACTTGTGAGCGTTCAGTTCCTTCACTTTTTTTCAATTTCTGGTGAACTTTTACATATTAGACAGAAATCAGGCCATTTCCGAAAGAAAATTAAGAAAACAGGGCTCTGGCACTTCTTTTTTTTTTAGAAATTACGACCTGATCTTCAGCTAGCTCTTATCTATATATGATTATGATTTTCAATTGATGTAATTTCAAATATGTAGTAGTTTATCATTAGAGCAAAATTAGTTACTGTTGCTTATATTTATAATCTAATAGAAATTTTAATTTATACTACGAATTATTTAGGAAAACATTTTTCAGTTTTCTGTACTAAACTCTTTGGTATTTCTGTAAGTCTATTTCACTCAAGATCTGCAATGTAACGTTTGGCTACACTTACCATTTGTTAAACGGAAAAATATTGTCAATGATTTTACCTGATAAAAAAAAAGTGCAATGTATTCTGAACCAAAAGCATGAAAAAAAAAGACATTTATTTTTTTTTTAGCATTATTAATTCCCTTAATTTCGTATAGCGTCCAAACCATTTGCTATCAAATAAAGTTGCTAACTCTATTGCATTATGATTTAGCGAAATAATATATTGAATTCCATTTTATAAATGAAATTTTCATTAAAGTTAAATTTGTCAGTACAGTAATGATCGACCTTTAAACAGTGTTTTAAAAACTAACACCAAAATATGTGAAATAGCTGTCATATTTCAAAATGTTTACTATTTTTCTATTTTCGGGTTGCTGTCCTAATTGTGAAGAAGAGTTTTACGGGTGAATTTTCTGATTTTTATAAAATTATCTCGTCTAACTGGTACTATTACATTCTTAAGAAAACGCAATGTATTTAAGCAATTTCTATCATTTTTTTTGCATGACATTTTAGTTAATAATGGCACAAATGGTAAAATGCTCTAACTTTAAAACATGTTAACTTGCAGCATATTATATCTTATTATTTTGTCCATAAAGTTTTCAAAGTTACGAAAATTATCACAGCAGTACAGAATCCCATACTTAATTTTTTAAGAACTTATAAAAATAACGCATGAAAAAAAAAACATACACACACACACATTTTTTTTTTTTTTTTTTGACGAGAGGTATTAATAGTGAACATTGTACTGGGTTGAGTTCTAAGAACGCCATTAACATAACTAACAAAGCCTTTAACTTCATAAAATAGTAATTTTAGGCAAATATACCTTTTTGGAGTTTGCCCTTCCTCAAGTATTCTAACAGTGGTAGTTCACATGTTGTGTTAACCACTGGGAGATCAGCAAAATTCTTATCAATTGACCATCTTGCATGCGAGTTCAAACATTCTGGGATTAACGGATGGAGTTAAGTATTGAGTGGGAGTGGTCCAGAAATCTAAAAGGTAGTCAATGTCCCCCCTGCACGATACCTCAAATATAATTGGCAAATTTAGTGTTAATGAATTGACTTCCATTTGGAACGAGAATACAGTTCTTATGTTTATTGATAAAAAAAAATAATGCTTTTTTCATACTTTTATTCAAAATATTTTTTTCAAAAAATGCGATCTGTAGAAATTTAGTAGGTACATTTTTTAGAAAAATCAACATAAAAAGTTGACATTATCTCCAAAGTATTTCTTTTAAGAGGCCCAACATTGACTGTTATTATTTTTATAAAAGAATTAACCAATTGATTCTGTTTTTTTCCAAAAATTTGAGCAACTTTTTTTAGGCATTGCATTTTGATTTGTTCATTCCGTATACATTCTCCACGCTTCGTTACATTAATTCACTAATTTTTACTATTAAAAAAAATGCGTGTTAACGTAAAACATGCAAAGCAACATTTTCATTGTCCTTCAAATATAATGTTTTCTTTCTATGGAACTTATTTTTCATTTTAAAAATATGTGTAATTAATAAAAAGAAAGTTTTCAGAAAAAAAAAATAGCAGAGGGTGAAAAGAGGGATGTTCCCTCTCCTGAAGGTTTATAAAGCGTGTTCTGAAAATGTACTATGTGCATGGTTTTGTGTAAAAAATTAAATACTAAACATCAACTTTGCTGAAACCATCAAAATCAATGTAAATCACCATTTTACTCGATATATTTGTTCTTTTAAGTTTTACCAGCAATATTTAGGATCAGATATACTTGTAATTGTGCTTACCGTTATCAACAAGAGCTTTCAGTAAATAGACTGCACTTCGAGTAAATCACTTGAAAAACTGAAAGTAGAGTTTGTGGGAAAAACAAAGTCGTTGGGTTTCATAAAAATACAGACTGAAATTTTGAATCATTGAGATCAAAATCATAATTCATAAGTATATGAGAAGGAAAACTTTTTCAGGCAAATTTAATTTGGTTTTGATGTTAAGTACCGAAAGTTTATTTCTCCGGGGATATTTCGATAATTGGGAATTTGGCTCAGTCGTCTCATTTGTGGCGTAAATTATTTTATTTTGGTAACCCTGCTGATTTATAGTAACCCTATGTGTATAGATGTTTCGGTTCTCTTTGTTAAGATTTGCAACGAAAAATACCTTTCGTGTAGGAATTGCAGCCAAAAATTGACGCCAATGAAGAAAGATCGCCAGATTCCCAATTATCGAAATCTTCCCATTTCTCCCTCACTGCTATAAAAATTATAAAATTCATTCGTATATTAATGAACATAAGTCATATAAATCGTGTTTGTACGTTAGAACATATGAGGCAGTGAGAAGCAAAGGGATGTAAGTGGCAAAATTAAAAATTTGGAGATAACCAGTACACATGGTAGGTGAACCTCTCCTCTGTCTTGGGGGGAAGAGATGGTACTAGTAGCCCTGGTAGGTGCTGCTGTACAGCATGATTTAGGGGAAAAAATCAATGAAAGTCTACCAAGGAGCTAATCTTTAAACGCGTTTTACTCAAAACTCGAAAATGTCCACTTGCATCACTTTGCTGCCTCATTTGATGTGTAATAATATTTTTAAAAACATTTTTCAGGTTATAGGTATTTTAGCGTTGTTAGCTTCGTCATTAACGGATGCTTATGGAGTCAAAGGTGGCTCAAGAATTGTACAGGACCCAGCAGGTTTGCAAGTAAGTAATTGTTTTTCCTTTCCTTAGAAACAAATTGGTGTTCTAAATTGCAAAATCAGTTCACACCTCAGATAAAACCTTTTTAAATTTTAAAGAAGAAATTTTTTTGTGCATAGAGCAACACACAATTCAATACTAACAATCAACGGCTATATTTTTCTGTAAGAATACAAATTTATAACCCTTTCAATTTGTTTTTAGACTAAGAGATAAACCAAAGAAAGTGTAAGTAAGAAAAATATCTTATCTGAAGAGGCAATAAAAAAGGAGTTGTGTCACAGAAGTTTTGATTCTACTTCTTTGCCTTTTCTTTTTTCCTTTTAGAAAACGTTACTTATTTCAATTTCGACGTGCTTTGCTTCCTAAACCGAAAATGGAATTCGAAAGAAAATGAAAGTTGAAGTAGTTTTTTTAAGTTGAATTGTGTGTCGCCATCTGTTGGGCATGGAGCTAGTTTCTTAGCTTTTAGCAATCGATGCGAAATGTGAAGTCCAGTATCAGATGTTTTCAACATAATTGTTCAATGAATTTATTTATACTAAAATGCTACTACTTGAACTTTCAAGTAAATGCTTTTTACAGCCATGGGCACGGATTCGAGAAAATGGTTTTCTTCATCTTTTCCTTTTTTTCATGTTTAAAGTTAGAAATGAACACAATATTAAAACGTATCAAATGCGAAAAACAATCATGATTTTAGGAGTGAATTTATAAATTCAACCTTTTTTTTCTCAGTTACTCTTTTTCTTATTTATTCTCTTTCGTAGAATGAAGATTATTTTCAAACTACAATCTGCATATTGAAATTCTTTTTAAAAAACATAATTACTTTACATTACAATAAAAACATCTTACACAACAAAACAAATTACTGATGCAACAGCATATTGAAATTCTTTTTAAAAAACATAATCACATTACTTTACAATACAAACATCTTATTCAACAAAACAAATTACTGATGCAATTTAACGAACTGAAAAAAAATTGGGTATAAGAACCCAAGAAAATTCGATGGTGGAAATATTATTCCTGATGGTTAAATGTGGAATCAGTTTAGAATAAACTCATTAATGTTCTTTAAAAATATACTCATTATTTAATCGTAAACGATATTTTGATGTTTTTTTAAAACTAAATGTGTTTTGAATTTGTATTTTCCAGGGTATTTCGCAGCCACATATTCACGTAGGGAAAGGAGGTAAGAATGACATTCTTTTACATGAAATGTACATAACTATTTATAATAACTTCATTGTTTTGAGAAAATAATTGAATACATGCATTCATCTTTGAATTTCAAGCAATATTTTGTTCTACAATATTTTATAGACTACATTTACACTACACTCATTCAGAGTGCCTTTTAACCACTTCAAATTTTTCAGTTTTTTTTTGTAAGATACAGAAAATCACCTGCGTCCATATCGAATGATTATGCGGCATGTAAAAGTCTCCCTCAGGTATTCGTTTGGTTTTGAACACTCTTGACAAAATTGAATTCTTAGCATCCAAAAGAGCCCAGGTGCCTTTAATGGGGAAACTGGATGTCAAAATTCTCGTAAAATCGACTATCCGTCTGTTTAGGTGCTACATGAAAGAATTGATGTCAGCTCTAGAGCAGTGCTTTAGGTAGAAATTGCAAGAAACCAATTTGAGGCCCCATTTTAAACAAAAAGTATAAATAAGTAAATAAATAAAGAACTATAATTCCAAGTTTCGATTTTACCCCTTTTTTTACAGAAAGAAAAAGTTGATAATATTGATCACAACTCATTGTATCACTCAATAATTCTAAAGTTACTATTTTTAATCTATTTTTTAACTTAAGTATTTTTTCCAGATTCTAATATTCTATGCAAGTAAACGATAGAGATCTCTCTATGTTTTGAAGTACAAAGGGGGAGTTTTTAACCATTTAGAATCTTTATTTTCTTGAATTAAAGGAACACTACTGTTATTAAAGTTATTTATTTTGCATAAATTTTCTGATACGGATCAAAATTACCCTAAATTGCAAAATGGCTTTGAATCAGGCTAGTATTTCATGTTGAATGGCTTTAATAATTATTATTTCTTAACTTTGTATGACTAAACAATACTTTAAGATTGTACGCTATTACCAACTACTTACTCTATATATATATACTACCTACGCCATATGCCAACAAACGCAATACAATTTTCGAAATATGAGTAGAATAGTTTATGGATCAAAGATACCCTAAGTTACTACTACATATTAGATGCTAATAGTTGTAGGTTCAGAGAATAAATGGTGTTCTCCCCATTGGCAATCTTCCATTCTAGTTGTCTAGCTGTGGAATAGATGGCGCCACTGAAATCAATTACTCTTTAAATGTGAATTAAGTGGCGCCATACATTGAGTAACTAAATTATCTGAGTGGTAGGTCGTCTATTGGGGAATACCGAACCCTTGAATGCTATACAAACAATTTACTCTTAAAATTGTATACTATTGATTATTAAAAGCGCCAATACGTACTGTCGGATCTCGATAACTAGAAGATTTTAAGTCAAATATTCTTTTGTCTCGAAGTTTCCCTTGGGTCTCAAACTCTTGAGGCTGTTGTGGAAATTTCCGATAACTCAGACTACCAGAAACTTGAATGTTTTAGCAGGCCCTTTGGGACTAATCTAGAGTTGCCTGTATACTATATAGGGTAGTCTGATCACAAAATGAACTACCAAGTACGATTTCATTTCCTTAAGTTGATAAAATCTTTAAAAATGGTAGCATTTGGTATATGATATAAAAAACATTTTTATTGATTGTATAATTATTATAACATGAACAAACTGGGAGCACTTCTTCGGTTCTGCTTCCGGTGTTTCGGGGGTGTAAATGAAAAACAGTTATACAAAATGACGTACGAAGGAACGTAATTACGAAACGAAACGTAGCGTAAATGTAATTTAAAACGTAACGTAAATGTAAAAAAATGTAATACAATGTCTCTCACTAAATAATTTTTTAAAAAAAGGACATAACGTTACAATATTTGGCTTACTGCTTATCGTTACTTTGTTTCACCGCAGATGGCGTCCTTACAATTAAGGTTTTTTTCAGCTATAGTGGCGCTATCTGCTATAATGCTGCAAAAATAAATAACTGAAAATGGAAGTCTAGATTGCGAGTGTACCATATAATCATACGGCAAAATATTTCCCCCAGAATCTGATTATTTTACATTTTTTATCTAATCGAACATCATTGAAATTCTTTTTTTTCGTCTGTTTCTTGTGTGTGTATGTGTGTAACTTTTGATAACTTTTTGAAAATAATGCTCGCTGCATCAAATCACAATTCTGTTTTGAATGTGCTTCCCTAAAATCTTTAAACTCGTAGATGACTTTTTATAGACTTTGTTAAACATTTTCCCATAAATTTCGAGTTAAAAAAAATATCTTCCGAACCTAATTGATAATGTTGCTAATACAATATAGTCAAATCAAACAATTACAGAATAACTTATAAAAATGTTTATTTCCTGCCGATCTGAAATTAAAAATTTATCAAAAAGTGAGTACAAGTATTTATTTACCTATATTTTCAAACAAGGGGGAACATTCTAACATTCGAGTACTCTCCTTAAGATCGTAAAAAAGTTAATAATCGAAAACAGATTTATGTATCGCAAAAGTATGTCTTATTACACAAGAAAAATTAGTTTTTAGTTGTTAATTATAAACTACATCGTTCCTTATAAAAAAGTTAGAGTATATACAGACATACGTATGTAACAAAGAAAATACTATACGCATGAAGGATGGTCTTTATGGGGTATCTCATTATCATTACCATGCGTTCTTACCATTTTTTTTAGTGTTAGTGCATTTTATTGTTTTCTTTGCGCAATTTGTTATTTCAATTTCGCCATTAAAATATTTAGTGGTACATTCTATTGTAATTCCGAAAAACAAAATAAATTATTTTTGATGACACTAAAAAAACGTAGATTGTCAGTATGTTACTAATTCCTAACTTTTTTCGCAGAACATACTTTCGACATTCGTTTCTTCTATTACATTTAATTTTTCATTATTATTTTTCTATAGTAACAAAAAAATTTACGAACTAAGGCACCAAGAAGCAAAGGATTGTATGTGATAAAATGAAACTTGCAGATAATTACAAAAAATGTTAGGTGAAACACTAATCTCTTTTGTGGCAGACAAGGTCTGCTGCTAAGAGTGGATCAGAAAATCTTTTGCTTGAAAACTTCCATCTAGTTCGAAATTTGACTTCGTTTTACTCAAAATCTTTATTTCGCTTCTTACATTTCTTTGCTTCTCATTGCATCAAATCAAGTTCATAATTAAAATATATATATATTCTGAATTATATTAAAACTTTCCCTCTCTAAGCGAATATTTTGATTAAATAACAATGTATGCTCTTTACATCACATCTATTTTATTTTTTTAAACTTTAATTTTAGGAGGATCGTCTAAATTGCACCACACGGCAGTAATTCAAGATCCTGTTTCCCAAGATCAAGTTCTGGTGGAAAAAGTCTCTTCATTAGGGCCTTCCTCCGCTCAATTCACTCTTTCCGATGCCCAGATTCCTTCATTTGGACAACGTAGGTTATATCGGGTTGGACAATCCCAAGTGCCCTATGGACTGATGGGATCAGATTATTACTCTTACCCAAGGAATCTCCTAACTTCTGGCAGGCTTTTGAGGAGAAAGACGGTGTCATCGAACAACCTATCTGGTCTTCGGAGCATTGCAGATCCAAGTCTCTCCCAATTTCAAATTGGAGACGCACAGATTAAAACACCTGTTTTCGGAAGCAGGAGAAATCTATACCGCTCAGGAGCATCTTCAGTGCCATATGGACTCATGGGATTAGATTATTATTCATATCCCAAGCAATTGTTAACTCGAAGAATCCTTGGTGATGGTTTAAGCCAAACTAGAATATTGCCCGGAGGTTCAGCATTCACTGCTGGTGATTCTCAGCTTAGAGGCGGACTTGATGGTATTGGACAAGAAAAAGTGACTATTTTGCAACCTTCACTTGGAGGTCCAACAGTTATACAACAACAGCAAGTAGTTCCGCAGCAAGTTTCAGTCCTTGATGAAGCACTTGGAGATGGTTTTGGTCAGAGACAAGTAGCTGCTATTACTGGAGGGTCAGGATTCGGACAAAGACAAGTAATCAAAACTGTTGCTAGACCAGCAGGTCTTAGAGGAGGTCAAATTATTTTAAGGGGTACTCCAGGTGCAGGAATAAGGAGAGTTGTATCTCGACCAGTTGTTCAAACTAGTCCCATCAATCAACTTCTTGTCGATGGTACATCACAGCTTGGAGCTCCCATTGGTGGTTTTGGTCAAAGACAAGCACCAGTGATTTTGACACAAGCAAGTCCAGTTGTACAAGCTGTTAAAGCTCCAGTATCTGTCGTATCTGCTCCTATCAGAAGGCGCATAGTAAGACCCGGAGATGCTTTCCTGTCTCAAGTTTCTCGGCCAAGAATAGCTCAAAGGAGAGTCGCAACAGTTGCAAGACCCATTGTACCTGTTTCTCAGCAAAGAGTCTCGGTTGTACCAACTACTTCCGTTTTCGGGGACTCAGGACTCGGAGCAGGAAACATTCAGTTTACTCTAGGAAACAACCAGTTAGTTGGAGGACCGATTGTAGCTCAAAGACCAGTTGTTGCAGTTTCCAGACCAGAAGTTATATCTCAGGTACGCTCCGATGCTGGAATAATTGGAAATAGATTATTTGGAAGACGAATTCCGCAAATGTATTACGTTGATGGAGGACATCGATTTCCCGGTATTGATATCATTGGAGGCAGCCGTATTGGTGATCCACGATTCAACTATCTCCAGTTACCAATAAGTACTCGAAGCTTTTCAGACCTGGGCAGACGCGTGGTATTAACTAAAACAAGTCCTTCGAAAATTGGGGGATTCTCTGGATTATCCGGACTTGCTGGTATTGGTCAGACATCGCCAGTTGTCTCTCAGGAAGAAGTGATAGGACCAGCAGGAGATAGGCAAGTTATTACTACAGTAACAAAATCCGGACCATCTAAAATTGGAGGACCAGTTATTGGTGGATTAGGAGGTGGATTATCAGGAATCGGAGGACTAGGAGGACCAGCTACTGTTACACAACAGGAAGTTATTGGACCCGCAGGAGACAGTCAATTAGTCACGACTGTAACTAAATCAGGACCATCTAAAATTGGAGGACCAGTAATTGGTGGATTTGGAGGTGGTCTATCAGGAATCGGAGGACTAGGAGGACCAGCTACTGTTACACAACAGGAAGTTATTGGACCCGCAGGGGACAGTCAATTAGTCACGACTGTAACTAAATCTGGACCGTCTAAAATCGGAGGACCAGTTACTGGTGGATTAGGGGGTGGATTATCAGGAATTGGAGGACTAGGCGGACCAGCCACTGTTACTCAACAAGAAGTTATTGGACCCGCAGGAGACAGTCAATTAGTCACGACGGTTACGAAATCTGGACCGTCGAAAATCGGAGGGCCAGTCATTGGGGGATTAGGTGGCATAGGGCAACAAGGCAAGTTAGTCACACAAGAGGAAGTCATTGGACCCGCTGGTGATAGGCAGTTAGTTACAACAGTAACAAAAACTTCTCCTTCTAAAATTGGTGGAGCAGCTGCTGGCGGATTGTCTGGAATAACAGGACTAGGTGGACCTGCTACTATCACTCAGGAAGAAGTAATTGGGCCGGCAGGAGACAGTCAACTAGTGACGACAGTAACCAAATCAGGGCCATCTAAAATAGGAGGCCCAGTCATTGGTGGTTTGGGAGGTATCGGACAGACAAATCAAGTAGTCACTCAAGAAGAAGTCATCGGACCAGCAGGGGACAGCCAGTTGATTACCACTGTTACAAAGTCAGGACCATCTAAGATTGGAGGACCAGTGTTAGGTGGATTATCCGGAATTTCTGGTTTAGGTGCATCTACAACCAAAACTATAACACAGGAAGAAGTCATTGGGCCAGCAGGTGACTCGCAATTACTTACAACAGTCACAAAATCTAGCCCGTCAAAGATCGGAGGCCCTGTTATTGCAGGTCCTTTAGGATTAACGGGTGTGGGGCAAGGATCACCTAGTGTTGTGACCCAGGAAGAAGTTGTCGGACCAGCTGGAGATGTTCAAACAGTAACCACCATTACCAAAGCCGCGCAAGATCCTCTTCTTAGCCAGTCTAAGATAGGCGGAGCTGCTCTGGGTAGCCCCTTCGGTGCATCTAGCGCAGGTGTTATCCAACAAGAGTTTGTTGATCCTAGCAGTTCACTAGCCAACGACATTATACAAAGCCCGATTGGAGCAGCTTTAGCACAAGAAGCTGGAATTATCGCGTCACCCCTCAGTCAAAGCAACCTGTTTGATCCAGCCTCATCTGTGCAGACGTCTGTCGATGATGTCATTGCCCAAAATCCATTCTCTAGTGACATTACACAAGTTAAGGAGACCACCATTACAAAGCCAGGCGGAATACAGTTTACACCAGTAGGCCCAGTAGCCGTCGGTGGACAAGTCACGAAAGTGACTGAAGTAACTCAACCCATCTCACAACAACCTATTTCTCAACAAAGCATATCTAGTGATTTCGGTCTTGGTGATTATCTACCTAGGGTGTCTTTTCTCTCACAATATCCCTATGACGTCCCAGGCCGTTCGCTCTTAAGGTCAGTCCTCACGAGGCCAATAGTTCAAGAGCAGCAGCAGTTAGAACAAATATTAGTGTGATAAAAATGCAATGAACAATCAGTACTTCTGGCTGCTTAGCATGTGTTTTCAGAATGGACAGTCAAATTGTTTGTGATCAACGTATATATATATAGATATTTGTAAGTGTATGTCGTTTATCATTAGTAGAGTTTTAGTTTTGTTGATATTTTTTGTTATCAATGTCATTTTGAAATAAATGTGTACATTCAAGTTTAAAAACAAATCTCTTTTTTTATTCTCGTCAAATGAATGTGTTCATTAATTTTGTCCAGCAAAGTTAGGAGAAATGAAACGTAATTGAATTTTTGGACTAAAATCTTCTTATAATAATGAACCTTTTTTAAGACACAATTACCTATGTCTGTATATAGCTATCTGCTTTTAATTTTAAATCTGAGACACTAAACTGCTAAGAAATTGCTTCATTCCATCGTGCACTGGGCTACGTCTAAATCTACAATTATAAGTCGCCTTCGTTATCATTTTAAATGTGGTATGGCAGGCTATATTATTTATAATTTAATACTTAATATACGTTTTATGTCTTCATTATTTACAAGAACTAGAACAAAAAGAAACACAGCAGTTGCTTACAGTTTGTTTCGAACCGTGCAAGTACAATCAGCTGATTCTAAACAAGATACAGATGACATAGGGACAAAGAGAAGCTACAAGAGAAACCGCTTGGCGATATTAATTTGACGTATAATATTTTTGTTGTATCAAAAGTAGTTTGCATTACTTAGTTTCCAAATCTTCTCAACTATATACTAGCTGCAGATGTCAATTTTGTTAGTTAATGAAAAAAGTTGCCATAGATCAGTTAACTTATTGTGTTTTTGATAGTATAAAGGCTTATTCTTCCTCTAGTTTCAGTCACTTTTGGCATCTTTCAGTAACTCCAAAAGTCAACCACACATATCTTACTCTTTTTGTGTATTACTCTTCGGTATGTATTGACTGAAACATACACTTTCGTAGATAACTGCTGGAGCAAGCAGATATCTACGGCCAAAGTTGTAGAAAAAACGTTTTTTCAAGTTGAAGGGGAAAAAAATTTCAGCAACTTGAATTGGTTTGACCTTTGCGCCAAAAGTCAACCATAAGTATTTATGCCTTAACAGTTAGAATAAATGTAGCAGAACAAAAATTAGTTGGCACTGTCATAGTTCACTCTAGATGCAAAAAGTATTGGCAGATGCAAATTTGTATGTTATTCTCTTACTTACAAGATCCAACTATGACTTCCAAAAACATAAAGAAAAAATTTCATGGGGGGGGGGGAGACGCTTCTATAGTTGGGAAAAATCTAGCCTGGCAGTATTGTGAAGGCTAAACAGTTTATAATTGCAGTATAATGACGCTACCAGGTTAGGTTTGCCCTAAATACAGTAATTTTATTTTAAGAGCATATCCTAAAATTTTTTATAAAATCAAAAATATCAACTACCCAAGTCTGTCTGGTTCTTAAAAGAAAAAAAAATCTGGCTCTTAATGCAAACTAGTCGATTAAAAGAAACCGATTCCAACATTTCAAGTTAAATAACTAAATTATTACGAATCTTTTAGCAGAAAGTTTTAGAAAAATCTTATTATACGTTAACTGAAATGATTTATAAAAAAAAACATTTGCTGCTTATTCGTGTTGCTAATTAAACGAACAGCCTTTTGCTTATGCTGAAAACTGTTGGGCTTGTAACTAAACTATTTTTTAACTTTGCCTCCTCACGATCAGTATATATCAAGAAATTCCTTTGATTCAGAAATATTTCGTGGAGTAAACGACTCGTGAGGGGGTTCATTCGATTTTGAAATAACTTCAAAAGTATATCAGCAGAGAGATCCATTTAATGAAACTTCTGAGGTTCACTGGATTGTTTTATCACTCTACATCAGCTTGTTCGATTATCACTCATTATTATTGCACAGCAAGTATGATTAAGTAAACAAAAACAAAGTTAGCGAATTGAAATATATACGTAAACATTGTTCTTCTTGGTTCAGGTCATATTGGACTATCAGCCTATGTGTGTATGTATGTATATATACAGGGTGTTCCGTTTTAACCTGCAAGACCTTTATTTTCGCAACCGTTAGTCCTAGATGCATATTTCCAATTGCAAAAATGTTCAAAATCAAATGTAGAGTTAAGACATTGAAAGTATGAAGCAAAATTAAAAATGAGTCAAAAAATACAAAATTTGACTTTTTATGCGGGCCCTAGGTCCCCTAACTAATATTTAGAGAAATAATCTCCATCGAAAACTATTATTGACACAAAAAACTTGACATTTGTGCGACCAAAACTCAAGGAGATACTCGAGTTTAAAGTTTTAAGGGATCATGTGGAAGATGAGATTGGAACTTATTAGTGATGTGCCGGATCGTTAAAAAAGTAGATCCGCGGATTCGGATACGGATCCAGATCATTAGTGGCAAGATCCGCGGATACGGATATTTTTACAAAATATCAAGTCAAAGTAAGAAAAACAAGGTATTCATATTCTTCATTGCTGTTCAAAAATAAATTCAAATGTTATGCCGTGGTACGCAAAAACACACTACAAAGCCTTAAACAATTTGAAAAACCACTCTTTGCACGCATATAATTTTTCGCACGTTTCTGTATTTTCCCCCAAAAGGTGTCATTGACGGAGAGTGAAAAATGGTGTAAGTCACAAAACGCTGCGCTTTATATCTCGGTGAATATCAGTCGAACTAATTTAAATTTTTTTGTGTTGGAATTATTTTTCAATGGAGATCATTTCCCTAACTATTAGTTAAAGGGCCTGGAGCCCGTATAAAAAGTTAAATTTTGCATTTTTTGACCAATTTTTATTTCTGTTTCAAACTTTCAATACCTTAACTCTGCATCTGATTTTGAACATTTTTGTAATTGAAAGTATACATCTAAGATTAACGGTTGCGATAATAAAGTTCTTGCAGGTTAAAACGGAACACCCTGTTTATCGCACAAGAGTTTAGAAACAGAAAGCTTTTTTTGGTGTGTGTCTTTGATTTCCATTAATGGGCAATCAATATTTCCCATCAAAAAAATTTGATTACAAGCACATACTTATTTCAAGAATAAATATGTTTGCACAAAAGAAGTTTCCTTCACGCGATTGGGGAAAAAATGGCGTCATGTTTGTGATTCATTTTTTTGAATTTTCTAAAATGAAGGTGCATATTTCTAAATTAAACAAGATGGAAGTTAATTATGTTTTTAAAACTTTTCTTATTCATCCTAATTTGGAGCAGCGAAAAATTTGTTTTCTTTCAATACTTGTTCTCTTGTTAATTGTCTTTTAAAAACTGAAAAGAAGTATAATCAATCGAAGTTTCTTTGCTTTAAGGAGGTGAAGCTTTGATCAATTAACCAATCACTGTTGATATTACTGGAAAAGGAAGAAGTAAGTGTAACTTACACAGTTCTGGAAATGGTACTTCAGAAAGCGTTAAAAATATCGGAAACTATATTTTTCAAAACAATGTATTGCTTTATGATTGCTTAGGAAAATTAATGTATTTTCTCGCACACAGCACTTTTAGCAGAGAAAGAACGTCGGTAAGAGTTGAGCTTTTCAGCTGGTGTAAAAGGATTGAAAATTCTCACTCCTGAACTGAAAAATCCAGTCCACTTGATCTCTGGTCTTTCTTTATCACTACACAAGTTTTAAAAAATCGCTTCTTCTATCAAAAAAGAAAAAAAACTTTTCGCAGGCAATTTGATTTGGTCTTGCATTGTAAATCAAGATGAAAATTTGAAAACGGATTTGGTATTTTTTTAATAACATAAATAGTCAGAATAATTCAAAGGAATTCAAATTTATCTTCTTCTGTAAAACTATACATTTAACAAGTTAAAGATCTGAAGGTTAAAATTTTGCTTAAAACTCATACGTTATAAAAACATAAAAATTTTTATGGAAAGCCAAAACTGCGTTGATTACAAAGGGAAAAAAAACGTTTTTACAAAAATCTTTCTCAAAAAAAAAAAAAATCTTTCTAAATCATTTCGAACACGTTCAACGAAAAATGATTCGAACTCTACAAGTCGGAAAATGAAAGTTGACTTTCAACTTCACTTTCCAAGTGATGGCGAATTCGGCAGGCGACTTGAAAATGGCTCGTAGAGTGGACACATTAGAATGGCAGCTCGTGGAGAAATCCACATGGCCATAGCTTTAAGACACCAAGTTGTCGATTTCAGCTTTCCTTACTTCTGCGACACTATTGGTTTCTTCATGAAGGATTTTGGTAACAAGCCCAATTGCCTAGCTTGTCTTTATCCATTTTCTCTGACTTTGTGGCTGTCTGTGGTGTTTTCCTTGCTCGTTATGCCTCCCGTCTTTTGGTTAATGAACCAAAAAGAACATTTCCGCCTTGATGATTTTTTTCATCGATACACTTGCAAATCTTCTTCAGCAGACTTCGAGAATAAAAACTCCTGATTCACTTCACAATAGAATATTACTGGCTTCTTGGACATTTGCGGCGAAATTCATCTATTGGAGTTACGTGGCAGTGTTCTTTGCATTTTTAATAGCGCCTTTGAAAGAATGGCACCCAAGAACTGTCCCCCAGCTGTTCGAGGCCATTGCGAAAAAATCTTGGAAATGCTATGTTGCCAAAAGTACAACGTATCTGGAGAATTTAGAAAAAAGCATCGACCCTTACGTGTCACACATTGTCAACGAGATCAAAAATAACAGGTGGGAAATTGAACCGAATTCCGCAGAAGTTGTAAAAGTGCTGTCTAAAGAGAAAAATGCTGCAGTTTTACCCAAGAATTCAATTCAAACCTACTTGCAATTTCCATATCGTATGTCAGACGATTCTTTGTACAGCGCGTTTTTTACAATTTCTTTGAAAAAAAAATCTGCTGTAGACGGCAGTTAGATACCTTTATTCACAGAGTGGCAGCATCAGGCATTTATCAAAAAAACTGTTGTTGATTTTGATTTTAAAACAATACTTTCCTCCAGAAAGATCATAAATGACGAAAGTGTTCAACCTTTTACGTTAGCGCATTTTTGTAGGTGCCTTTACTGTGCTAGCAGTGGGTTTTACTCTATCTTTTTTGATTTTGGCAGTTGAAAATAAAAAAAAAATTTAAATAAAAATAAATGAAACACAAATCAGAATTAACAAAAAAAAAATTTTTTTTTAACCTTACATTTCTTTTCCAGTAAGTTACCGCTCTAAGTCAGGGCTAAGGCAGAAATACTTAAAATACACCTCCAGCTCATTCCATCCGAAGACTAAGTTCTCAGATGGAATGACTGAGCTGGCGGTGTATTTTATGCTAGAGGGCGGTAACTTACTGCAATATGCCTGCCTTGCCTTCAGTCTTTGAGTTAAATTGCACCATTGCTGAGGTCACTCATCTCGTACCAGTTTGTTTGGCTCTCTTGGCTCCTTTAAGAGGTTTTCCGCCTCCAGCTTAGTTACCTCCTATTCCGGGCTGATGAGTGCTAATAAGCACGAAACTGCATTCCTCGGATGGAATGACTGAGTTTGCGGTTTATTTTATGTATTACATTTCTTTTGATCCATGAGAATGCAATTTCAACATGCAATGGAAACTATGTAATGTACGATGCTAAAAAACACAAGCACGCTCGTTTCTCTTTGGAGCAGGACTGCTAAGTCGGAGTCAGACTGGTTTTGGGATAAAAGAGTTGGAATTAGGAGTCGAAGGTTCGAATTTCCAAGAGTCAGAGTCGCTCATTTTCCCTCAAAGCCCACGACTCTGACAAATTGCGGATTCGGAGTTAGAGTGATTTTCTGTAATGGAGTCGGAGTCGAATATTCTAAAATTCTCGGATGCGGAGTCGGAGCCAGTCCTTTTCCCTCCGACTCCACTGCCCTGCTTTGGAGTGAGCTCATGAGTTGTAATTGTCACAATCTTCTAACATCCTTATTGATTCACCCAGCGAAAAACAAAAAAGACTACTTTTAGCTTCCTTACCATTCGTTTCAAATATTTCTTTCACCTCACCGGGGAAACACACGTATAGCGCAATAATGAAAAAGGTCAAATAGGTAGCATTCAAAAGAACATATTACACCATTTGTTTTCAAACAAAAACTATTTGCAAAGAATTTTTAAGTCCCTTTTTGTTTATTTTCATTCATTTACGTATACTATTTAACTTATTCCTGAAGAGCACTGTTGAAACTCAGTTTATATAAAAGTATGTTTTCCAAATGAGGTCGTTTCCAAAATTTTAAAAGTATTTTTTCTGAAAGAGCATGTTTAAAAATATAGAACAATCTGATCATTTTTTTAAATAATTTGTTCAATAGTTTTAAAAAATTACTTAAATCGGAGCGCTTTCTTTGTTTACGGCTTTTGCCGATGACATCACAATTGATGAAATGCCATTTAGTGTTGCCATTCACGGAGAAAAGTATTTATTTCGCATCTTTACTCACGTGTATTGGCAACGATATGGTTGATAGCAAGCGTAGAGCGCAATATTTAATTCGCTTCTTGATTATCATAACGTGGAAACGTGGTAGAAAGATGCGCTAAATTGCATCATTTGTGACGTCATAAAGAGCACGCCTTGTTTTCAAAATCGGACATTTTAAAAAAGTAATTAAAAAATGACTGTTGGGAAAATAAAAGTATTTTCTGGGTCCATGCTATTTTTTTTACTCATTCTATCAATTTCAGTGACTAAAAGTAGTACTTATGACTGAAGGAAACAACCCCATTATGAAATGATTTTGCTTTTGTTTAATAAGTTCAATCTTCAAAAATGTCAGAACACGTTTTTTTCCTAGTATTGGTTGGAATACAATGTATTCACAAAATCATTGTAGTATTATTTCGGTACTTTGGAACAACAGCACCCAGTGTCAAAAATTCCAGTTTTATAAAAAGTGGTCGTGAAATTTCTTCATTATTTTCTTGTTCTTTTTAACTTTCACGCTTACGCCCAACGAAACTTCGAACACTTTAAAAATTTATTGTCTCAGACTACATTAATAAGGTACATAAATTAATTTATACTTGATCTACTAGTAAAATTGGTTGTTTTAGCTCTAAATAAACGAATAGGGCTAACCATTAAAGAGTCAATTTAGAAAAAGGGTCAACGGTAACAGATGCAAAATGATTAATTTTAATAATCAAACAATATAAAGGGTGTTTTTTTTTTACATAGAGTTATAGAACTTTACGTTTAAATAAAACACCGTTAAATGATGTAAATCGTCATGAGTTTGGCTTTATTCGAAAAATGATTCTTTGCCATTTTTATTTAAATGTGATTTCTGGTATATAGCCACTTCGGCTGACTTGGAGAAAGTCTAATCGGGAAGTCCAATTTTCTATCACTTTTTGCAGCAATGGGGGCCGTATGCGAGTGATTTGTGGCGAATGTCCAAGGCGTCAATCGTCTGTGGCTTATCGGTGTAGACCTGAGACTTCACACAGTCCCACAAAAAATAGTCCAGCGTAGTTAAATGGCATGATCTTGCAGGCTAATTCACGGGTCCATTAAGCGAAATTATTCGTTCACCGAAAGTTTCTTTCAATAAATCAATTGTGACACGCGCTGTGTGGCATGTTGCACCGTCCTGTTGTCTATTCATGGTGAAATGGCAAGTCGAACTAAACACAAAACAAGTGACAACTATCAAAACGGCCCACAGATCAAACAGTGTTTCCGACTTAAAGTTCTATACCTCTAAAAAAATTTAAAAAAAAAACCCCTTTACATGCAGTATATCGACGGCAATCCACAGACTGCAGTTTTGTCTTTGTTATGAACTCATCATTCTAATAGACAATAACCGAGCTAAAGGCAGATGTTATCTCATTAAAGCTGAAAGTGCCAACTCACTGGAAGCTGCACTAAATTTAGCCCTTCAGCCATCAGCGAGAGTATGCAGCAATGGAACGGTTCAACTTGTCAATTGATAGTAAAGCTTGAGTATTAGGCAAATGGTTATTAGGTTTAAGCTTAAACTCAACTTAACTTGTTGCTGTCTTCTGCCAGCTAAACTGGCAATTTGGGGTGCGCTGCTTCACTTTCCAACTGTACCGTAATTTGGTGTGAAGTCCGACTTTCACAGTACACACATGCCATAAGGACCTTAGGGTGGGCAACCATTCAGAGCACAACAAAACATTTACACGAAGGAAGGACAAGGAGAGGAGGGAGAAAGTACATCCATGCCTGAGCCTGGATTCGAACCCGGGACCTCTCTATCGCAGTCAGACTTCTCTAACAACTTAGACAAAGCGGTAAGCAATTGACGAGTTGAACCGTGCCATTGCAGCGGACACTCGCTGGAGCGCTGAATTTACTTCAGCTACCAAATTGTTGACACTCTCAGCTTCAATGAAATGGCATATTTGCCTCCAGCTCGGTTATCGTCGATTCCAGATAGATGAGCTCATAACACGGACTAAACTGCAGTCTGGATGGCGTAAAAGGGCTGTCGGTAGCTCTGCCTAAGCCCTGGCTTAACGCCGGTAAATTATTGCTTAAAACAATTAAATGTCATGAAAAAAGTACTTACATCATCAAGTACTTTCAGATAAGCACTAAGCATTAAAAAAATTTAGAATATTTTTATAAGACATAGTAGTTGTTTACCTCTTGTTAACAGTGTGCTCTGTGTTATACCGTACCTTGAATTGGTTCAAAAATATTTAAGTAAATGTGATTACTATAACTCAGTACTAGGGTGCTACATCACATTGGTTGCTGTTGCACCGAAAAGCAGTAGAACCTCGTTTTCCAGGACTAACTGGGACCAGAGGCAATCAGGGTAGTACTGTAGTATGAGCAACTAATCCTTAAATTAACAAACTTACCACTCATTGCGAAAAACTATATTTTAGGAAAATTGGATAGAACTGTCCACAAGCAGTTGAAAAAATATTAAAACACTAGCTGCGTCGCCCGGCTTTGCACGGTCTACCTCAAAAATAAAAGTTAGGTCAAGTGACGCGTGTTCAACAATCAGGCTTGAACAAATTTCAAATCCCTCGATTACAGGAAAAGCCTCAAAACCAAAATCAGAATTTTATTTGTTCATATTCGAGAAAAAAAATGGCAACAGATCTTTCTTCTCAATGATTTTCTTTACTAGTACACTATAAATTTCAATAAAAGCAATATGGAAGAGTTGTTTCGGAAAAGTTGAGATGAAGCTCTGAATAATAATTTGAATGGAGGAAAGCCTTCGAAAAATAGGGACTTTATGTCGAAATCTAAGTGTCATAATTAATAGTTTTTAATTGATATCTTTGCTAATTATTATCGGAGGATTATGCTAAATAGTCAGACATAAAGACGGGAAAATTACGAATCCATCGATACCAGGTTCTATGGTCAGTTCATTGGCACACATTCGGGAGAAGAGTAAAAAAAAAAATTTTTTTTTTTTTTTTTTGAACACTCGATCCTGTGCGAAATTTTTTTTTATTTATTTTATTTTATTTTTTATTTATTTATTTTTTTGTAACATCAGACCTGTCCGCTTTCGTTTTTTATTTTTATTTATTTATTTTTTGCGGCCTCGAACCTATGCGCCTTTTGTTAGTCAAGTTTGGCGCCCCTCTTGAGGGACTCAGTCCACACCAGCATAATATGCAAATAAATCTATGCTCACGTACGCAGGGGCGGCATTTCAGCATTTCATTTGGGGGGTCGAGTTTCTTAAATATGTATTACCACAGTGCAGTCCCAAACGCAAATTAGCTAGCAGGAAGTGGTCATAAAATCGGTTTAATATGAATAAAAATTAGTGTTTAGAAACAATTAAAATTTTGATTAACTTTCTAATAAGTTATCATACAAAACATCTCGATACTTAAGTTTTTATACCTTTCGGAAATGTTTTAATGTATGATTTTTGAAATTCGGAAGAGCAGGGAATCGTTTTACTAATCAGTGCCCACTGTCGTGCTGTTTTGCCAGTACAGCTATATAGAAAAGATGAAAAAGCTCATGCCGTTTAGCATATATGACTTCGTTTGAATTTTTGGCTCATTAAGCTTCGAAATTAATTCTCTAACCACCTGAGACATAAAACAAAATATTTCCCCACTGGCTGAGCTGATAGGAATAATTAAAAAATAATTGAAGTAACAAAATTATGTATGAAAACATTTTTTATATCTTGGTCTTCAAAATCACCCAGACAACTTCAAAATTTGTGAGGGACTTAATTTTTCATCATTGAATAATCTAGTGTCGTCGGCGCTCTCAGCTTCAATGAGATGTCATCTGCCTCCAGCTCTGTTATTCACTATTTCAGAATGATGAGTCCATAACAAGAAACAAATTGCAGTCTCTGGATGTAATAACCGGTCTGTCGGTATATTGCTTGTAATTTTTCTTGCCTCATGCTAAAAATTTTACTCATATTTGAAACATTTTATTTTTCGATTTCAAAATCCAATCCAGATAATATAGAGCCAACCATACAGAAAAATAATTATCATCAAATCTTGTGTTAATTTCATTCGAAGCTGAATCTATTACTTTATACAAAATATTAAAAAATCAATGTTTGACTTGACATCATCATGTGGATTTTTTTTTTTTTTTTTTTTTTTTTCGCTTTTTAAAATTGGCTCGGAGAAAGAATTTTTTTGAAAAGTTTCACGCTTGATTGAAATATATATCAATATGTAAAATCTTATTTTCAGTTTCAATTGTCGATTGAAGTATGGTAGTATGGTGCACAGATCAATTGTTAGATTGAACTGTGGCTTGAATAGTCCGAAAATTAAGGTAGCGGATTGAAGATGTTTTGATAGAGTAAAGCTTTTTTCAAAAACTTTCCTCAATACAAACAAATTGAATAAAAATTCTAACGAAGTCATACATGCTAAAGGGCATGAGCTTTTTCACCATTGAAAGAATTGTTTTGCAATAATTCTTCCAGTCGTCAAATCGCTGCTTTGAAGTTATAGAGAAATGTTTTTATGGTTTTAACTCTTGAAGACCAACTTGTGTCACTCCGAGATTGCATAATTATAGAGCCCCAAGAAAAAAAGGTATTTGTTATGTTTTTTTTTTACTTTAATAGTCACATGCATTTTTAATAAGGTTCTATGAAAACATATGATGCATTGAGCAGCTGAAACGTGTTTTTAGCAGAAGAAAGCGATGAACACTCATTAAATAAATATACACTAAAAAAATTAAGCGTAAAAGTGAATGTAAAATATCAAGGAATTTTTTTTCTGAAAATTATGCAGCGACACCACTTTGCATGAGCCTCTCATATTGAACATACCATCGTTACACTGGGCACACAAGTATGAAATATTTAGCCTATATGAGGAAATGTCTTCTTTAGTTAAAATTAACCATGGTTCTCTATCAATTTTCTATGTTCAGAAATGGCCGAAAATTTTTTCATGAATTTCTAAGCCATCATCCAAATAACGAAAAACACTTTTTCTAGTCAGGGAATGTGTCGAGTTTCATCAAATAGTTACTGATAACCAGCGATACTTCTTTTTAATGAACATGGATTTCCGACTTACATAAATTGAATTTACCCATTTTCTATCATTCTTCTCAAAATATTTGGGGGTGCAACCGCCCCCTCTTGACCCCCCTATTTGCCGCCCCTGCACGTACGTATACTCTTTTATACAAAAATTCTCATCATATCAGTTAAGTCAAGAATAATGAGGACAATAACCAAAGGAAACACATGTAGTATATTTTCCCCACAAAACATAAGGAACTCAGAATGCATTAACATACAATTTAAATGAATTCAAAACAAAAGTTACACACTTGCACCTTTTCCCTTATTTTATCATTTAAAGACATCATGTTGCAAAAAATTAGAAATTGCCAAAACTAACTCTTTTGGGGGACAGATATCCTTCCAGAAATAACATAAATCGTTGTTTAAAGCAGAAACTCATACTTTAAAAATTGCCCTCAATGCATAATTGACAAACAACCTTGGGAAAAAATAATATTCATAAGCCCATTTAAAAGGTCGAGATAATCTTCAAACCAGACACTGCGCCTCACAGGTAGTAAACGGACCTTAAACGGGAGCATTTTATGGCAGTTTTTTTCTCTTCCCTCTTGGGTATATGGCAAAATGCAAAATGACAGATGGACGGTCGTTAATGCGAAGCCCCTTGAATAATGAAACTCACGTACGCTTTTTTTTTACGCGGGAAAACCTTGGTTAGTGGGCTGCCAGCGAAAGTGACGTAATGTCGGAATGCGCTCTTCTACTACTGCATGATTTTAATTCAATATAGCAAGGAAATATACTTTTTTTTCCCTCTAAAGATTAATTTTTAGAGATAATTTCTTTTGAGGCAAATTTAACTTGGCTAGAGCTAAAATAAGTAAGGCCATTGAGTACTTTTTCCGCCACACTTCTCACATCCCTCTTCACTCCTTACGAGCTTTTTGGGTAAGATCTGGAATGGAGGACCTAGAGCCGCTATATAGATAGGCCGACGCATCAGCTTTAGCCATTTTGGATCGTTTTTCTTTTCATTGTTGCGCTGCTAGGGTTACCACAGCAAAGTTTCAGATTTCGTCAAATTTGCCGGAAATAATATTTTATTTAATAAACAATTTAACTGTGCCGCCAGTAATTGCTCACAGTGAACAATCACTAAACGCGATAACTTGCCAGAAAAGACAACCACTCAAACATGCGCTCCGATCCAAAATGGCTAATCTTAAGCTGATGCGTCGGCTCGTATATATAGGGGCCTTAGGAGGACCCAGATGCCAGTGTTATGCCTCGGCCTCCTAAACGTCACATTTTTTCATGAAAAACTTCACGACTAGCAAAGAGATTGATGCTCGCCGAAGTTTGCCAAGGTTTATATAGGGCCCGATTAACGAGTGAATGGGATTCAAACTTAGCAGATTTCAAAAATTTATAGCTTTTGTCCAAATTTTCATTGAATAACAGAATTTTTTAAAAAATAGCAAGCACTTTTCATTATGCACTCAAAAGAACAAAATAACTTTTCTGGGTCAGAAAGGAAATTTAAGAATTCCTGTAGTTTTCGAAAATTCCAAGAAAATGACACCACAAATGAAGAAAAGTGCGGCTCAAGTCATGAAGAGAATTTCTCTCTCTCTCTTATCATTATCTAGCTTTCAATCATAACTTTGAGTGTTCCAACATGCATATTTTTCTTAAAGGGAAAGTTTGGTTTGAAATGACTAGAACCGCACTTTTCTTCGTTTAGAGTGTCATTTTCTTAGAATTTTCGAAAACTATAGGAATTCTTAAATTGTCCTTTTTGACCCAGAAAAGTTATTTAGTCCTTTTGAGTGCATTATGAAAAGTGCTTAGTATTTTTTAAAACAATCTGTTATTTTATTCCCTTTAGTGTAAATGTATTTCAGAAATAGAATAATTTTACCCTCACGAAATTTCACCCTTTTTTTCAATATAAATGCTAGGTACTAAAAGGGGAAAAACCTATATACGTGTCTAAAACTTTAAGCAGTTGTCAGTAAAATGTAATCCTTGTTCCTCTCTAGGATTTATGCTTGCTAATTTCATGCTTGCTTCAGAGAAACTTTGATTCAAAATTTTCATTACGATTGCTTTTAACCTGTTGCAAAGCAACAAAATGTGTAATAATAGGTTTTATATTTAAACATTTAATAGGGAAATTACATGAAATTTGCTGTTTTCCATCCTAATCGAAATAATAATTTTATTTTCAAATTTTAATTTTTCGGCGCTAAGTTGTACTTTAAGATTAAGCAAATCATTTAGTGAAATCCCGAAGTCTCTAAGTGATCTAGTTGCAGAGATATAAGCAAAATCAGGCCTCAGATTTCTCCGTGACAATCAGGTCAAGTATAGTAAAAATGCTTAAAAAATAAATACAGTTACAAGTGTGATTAATGTCAATTTAGCAAAGAATCTGCAGCTTGGAGCCGATGAGGAGAACAGGGCTGTCAGCAGCAGCGCTTTACTCCCCCAATATTTTAAGATAGGGGTCGCAAATACGATTTTAGTGATGCAAAAAAAAGGGTGGGACCTTTGCAGTGATAAAAGTTTTTTTTAAAAAAAAGGGAAAGAATGAGATATTTTGAGATCTACAGTACTATTCTATGTTCAAATGCTAACTAATTACATAGATTACAATTAAAAATATTTTAATGATTACCTTTAATGGTTTAGAGTATACTTATTTTAATTGGTATTTTTCCGCTGTGGCAAATAATCGCTTTGATGGCGCTAGGCGACATGTTTACTTTCCACTAATTTGGCGGAAAAAAAAAACACATCGTTTACGTCGCCGCCAATGTTTGCTTCTCATGTTTTAATATCACATTTTAAGGAAACTTTTATTGTTTTTACCGACTTGATATGTTTCTTTGGCGGATTAATTTATATTCTAATGGAGATTTTTAAAGTTTTATTTAACGAATTGTTTTAATGAAATGTTTTGAAATCCATTAAAATGACAAAATAATGCTTTTGCCAAACTAAGTTTCTATGTAATTTTGACAAAGCGTCACGGCAATTCATAACTCCAATAAACTATAAAGGGTACTACAGCCACCGTCTAATGGCGGATGAAAAAGGTAAAACAAATACATGCCGTAGCGTATAAAATGCTAATAAGCCTAGTAATTTTTGTTTGCTCGAATAATTTTTCATTGTATTCTTTTGATTTTTTTAAATCATGTGTTCTGGTCCACGTAGAAAGAAATGAGAAATCAAGAAGCATTACTAAACGTCAGAAGTTAATGCAAATTCGTAGTTCGTAGTTATCAAGCAGCCATTTCCACAATATTGAATTCGATATTTATCAATTCTTGATGGAACTACATTTTCATTGTGGTCATAAGACTGACAAGAATAACATTTAATTTAATTATATGACAAGACGATTGATTTTCAAAAGACGAAGATGATATTTCTTTGTTGTGTTTGGCTAGCGCTAATTGTTTTACGTTCGTTGCTGAGTTATTTCTCAAATTGCCGAATTGTTTTTTGAACAATCACAATTGCTTATTGTTCTCATTTGACTGTTTTTGGCGTTACGCTGATTTTATTTTCCCGCCAGCACCCTCTGCCAGCACCACCGTCGCGTCAACCGGCCTCACGATGCTGATCCTCTTGCGAAAACCGTCTCCAGGTTGCGTCCATATCCTACACACACACGCATTTCTTACACACACCTACACAAACACACATGCCTATACACACACACACACACGCGAACGTCTACACGCACAGCACTGCATACACAAAACTCACACACATGCATACATACACTCACACAGATACGCACCCACACACATGCGCCTACACAGACACACACACATACGCCTACACAAATACACACGCGCATACATACACATACACGCTCCTGATTGCGATATATATATATATATATATATATATATATATATATATATATATATATATATATATATATATATATATATATATATATATATATATATATATATTCAATTCGTCCTGTTTCGTATGTTTCCAATTTCGGAATGAAATGAATAAATTCTGCCATGCTATGCAAATCATCAATAAAATTCTCACTGATATATGGTGGTAGTTTTCTTTTTATTTCATCTTCCATTATTTCTTTAAACCTGTGAAATTCTGTAATCTTTTCACCTTTCTAATCCACTCATCATAAAAATAGTTTAACTGATAAGCGAAACCTCGCGATTGGTTCATTGCTCGGACAATATTAAAACTAAAACTCTAAAAAAAATATTCGCGAAACTCTTCAGTCGATAGTGTAAGCAATAAAGTAAAGCTGACACACTATTTTGGCAATTTAAATTGTCAGCTTTTGTTTTTGCTAGTTAAAATTCTAAACGTTTTTTCTCGCGCGGTTAAACATTTTTCATTTCGCTCTGCAATAATATTTTCCAAGAAAATATTTTGCATACTGTCCATTCCAACTGAATGCTGCAGTGAAATAAGGTTTCTAAATTAATTATTTTTAAATTAGGTGGAGATGAAAGCTCTAATTCTTCAGTTAATGTTATCAAATCCTCCTTTCGAGCTTTAAATTTAAAAAAAAACCTCATACTTATTCAAATTCACACAAAACAATAAAAAAATTTACCTTCCAGAACTTTACCTTGTTTCAAAAAAAAAAAAAAAATGCTTCGAACAGACGAGCATATTCGTTGTTAATTTCATGCCATTGCAAAGTTTGTTAATCCAGAGTTTTCTTCTGTTTACACTTTCGCTATTTACGACAATAAACTCACTTTTTAGAGAGAAACTAACATTTTGAGAGGCTTAAGATTAAGGGGCAAAACAATTTCTGTTGCTGAAAGCAATCTCAGACACATCAAATGCGTTAATAAATACTCATAAGAAACTGCCTATGTTTACCTCAAGAGACTCACGTGGAGCGCTATGTTTCACCTATTTCTTTCATACCTTTTTGTAAATCATCGCAAGGTAGCGTATTCGAGCGGTAAGGTGCGAATGAATGGAATGAAAAAGAATGAATCGCCAAGATTTAAAATGTGTTAACGGAAAAATAACGATTTATAGAATACAATTAAAAGTATGATTATGTGTTCAAAATAATATAAGTGTTTGACAAAGCTACGAAGTCAGACACGAAGTCGGGGAGTGGGGAGTCGGAGTCCTACTAATTGTCGGTCAAAGGAGTCGGAGTCAGGGCCCCAAAATTCTCGGAGTCAGGAGTTGGTTCTCAAGAGCTATTTCCAACAATATTTGTTTGAAGTAAATCGGCCTTAAAGTTCGGAATCTATATTGACTTTTAGTTTCTCCATAGGCGCTAATGTTAAGGGATTTGAACTGCTCAAAATTGAACGGAAAATTGTTCAAATCAAAAAGATATTTTCTATACATGTTCTAGATTAAAAGCTTTTCCATACAAAGTTTGTTTGAGAGCAAATTCGCCTCTTAGTTCAGGCTTTATATTTGCCTTGAATTTCCCCGTAGTGAGCTAACTAGTCGACCCGTGCGGAACTCCGCACTAAACTTCGAACCGTTTCATGCGGTATTTCTCTCTTTAAAAATTTCAAATTAAGAACATTATGAAGAAGAATCGAAAAAAGTAAACGGATTAAAGTAAGCAGAAAAAAGTAAACCCACAAAAAAGGGTACGTAATTTGAAGACATCAAGAACATAACCCCGTTAAATACAACGTTGCGTTTATCTGATCATCGCTCACTTTTTGGTTGTACGTATTTTCAATGCAAACATAATTATTAAAAGTGTGACAGATTAACTCGTGAAAAAGCAGTAATTGTGCGTGTGAAATAACGAGTTGTGGCAAATACTATCCTGCCTGTGTGAGCCTCTGACGGAAAAAAAAAAGAAACTTTAGAGAGATATTTATTGGCATGGATTCAACCTGGCGCCATTCTGATTATCAGCTCAACACTCCAACCTACCGAGCAAGTGAACCTTCGTTTTCGAATGCTATTCATTGAAGCATTGCGTAATAAAAAGCAGCAAAAAAGCTTTTTTGCCCAAAAAAATAGAGAAAAAGACTATGTGTCTATGTTTTGTCATTAGCCAGCATGATACGCTTTAAAATTATTCGTAAAACATGGAATTTGATTAAGGGATGCGGAAGATCTCGCGTAGCGATTGAAACAAACATTCTAGAGAAATAATAAATTAGAAATTAGATTGAAAATAAGTGTTTTTATTTTTGAAAATTGATATTTTTTCCCATAGCAGGCTGCTTTAACCGTTACGGCTTGAATGTCAGCCCATTGTGTGCCATCACATGTTTTTCTTTTAATAGAACACTTAAAATTCAAAACCAAAACCAGTTGAACTGAGTCCGTTCTTTAAATGTAATTTTTTGACCTTTCTTTTTTTTTTTTTTTTGTTGAAAGCAGAGGAGCAGAAAATGATTTTTTTACTTATGAAGTCGATAATAATTTTAATGTTTTACATCGTATTCGAATAAATAGTTAAAGCTTTACTGGATGAAACTCGTAATTTCAATTTGGCGTAGTATTCGTTCGAATCGGACTATTCGCTCAAAAAGTACTTGGGAGGGGGGGCAGACCGACAGACAGACCGACAGACATTTTCCCCCATCTCAATACCCTACTGTCCAATTTTAATTTTTTCGATACTTAATTATGTTATTTATTTTTGACGTTTTTAAAAGAATGTTTTTCGCGATATTTTTAAGATGCATTAAGCTTTCTTTAATGCTTTTTTCTTCTTTCTCTCACTTTTACTGCGACAGTAAGTTAAAAAATGCTGCTTTTCTAAGAGTAGTGCCCATGGCCTAAGAAGGTTCGGAATTACGACTTTTATGGCATAGGTCTTTGCATTGAAAATTTCATTCAAGGGCCGCAAGTCCTTTAATCAATCCTATTCCCTATAAAGCAATTGGTTTAGAGAGAATTAACTTATACGTAGTTTTGGGTAGACCTTTGACTCTAAAGCAGGCCATACAGTGTAATAAATGGGATTGAGGTCTACCGAGTAGAGCGTCCTCTCTAAAGATGATATCATGTCAAAAACAATGCGCCTTGCACCACTCTTGTCTTTTTGGCCGTATGAACTGGTGGGGAGTCAAATTGAGATGTCCTGTCTACATTGCTGTGCTGAAGTTCTCATAGGTTCACAGAAGTACAGTAGTTTCTAAAACGGTCTTTTGGTAAACTTTTTGATTCATTTTATGGCCCTCATCCACAAGAAAACCAGAGATGACAGAGAAAGCCTGACTTTGGATTTTGGCGATGTTAAACATTTTCTAAGGTGCTCGGAGTGGCTATAGACCAAATCCTATTGTTCTGGGGGTTATAAGCTGGTTGAACGGTACATCAGTGAAAGGTATCCCCCTCCTCCAGCGTGGACTTGCGGTCGGCCTGTCTCAAACGTTTCTGGCATCTTTGGAGTCATACAAATGGCTAAACTTTTTGGAACTCGTAAAACTTCTATTTGAGCTGTTTTTGCATTTAGTCGCACTTATCGTTCACAAATCCCCCCCCCCCCCCCATCTTACGAACAACTTCTCTCGTGAAAACCCAAGAATTTCATTGAACTCACTTTTCGATGACCTGACGATTAACTGAAATGTTCACTGTTCGTTTTTAAAATTTCTAAGGCAATTATTATTTAATAACGATTATATTCTAGTTTCTATACGTAACAGCATTTTCACTTTTTCCAATAGTAATTCACAATCCCTCCGTAGCATTTGGATTTAGTAGCAAGCTGGTTTTTAAAGTAGCCCCCCCCCCCCCCCCCTCCGGGGCCTTTTCATGTGGCTGAATTCGAAATAGCATGTACGGAGGCTATCAAGGATTAAAATTAAAAAATAAACTAAGCAATGGCAAAATGCTGTCTTTAAAAAATGCCGAAGGTTATCGAACGTTTGAGCATTGTCTATTCAGAGGCATTAAAAATAAGATTTTTATAAACAACTAGCGGTATAGTGCAGGCGCTAAAGGGAGTTGAGCATGCAAAATATGAGGACCGCATTCTGTAAATTGTTTTGAACTCAGAAAAGCTTGCAGATTACGATTCTGGACGTTGCCAGGAGTCTTGTTGGTTCATTAATTTTTTATACCCCGCTCCCTTAGGTACTAAGTAAATGAATTGAGCAAACTCATCTGAACCCTTTTCATGATTGTCCTAGCTACAATGCCCCGTTGTTTCTTAAAATTTAAGGTATTTAAAGTTAGGTAATTTAAAATAAAACAAAAAAATTAAAATTAAAAGAATAATTTTTGTTGAAAAAAATTATTTTAAACCAAAAACTAAAGTTTTACATAGGTCTTCAAAAATAAAATATAAAATCAAGCTTTTTTATTTTGACGATCATTATTGATGCATTTGCTAAATACTTGTCTCAAATAAAAAAGAGAGAATACAGTTGATTAAGATCATACAGGCCTAATTGAAAAATATAATCAATGTGAAAGAATAACTACAGATTATGTGATGAGTTTTTTAAATTTTGTACGCGCTAAGAACATTGAAAACGAAATATTTGAACAACTATTGTGAGATGGTTAAAATTTTGTTAGGCTGATAGAGTAATAATTTTGAACTGCATTTGTTAACAACTAGACAAATGTTACCTAACTTTTTCTCCACGAAACACACAAATTACATTCGTGGGGTGACTCTTAATTTACAAGATATAATAAAACTACCTTTAGAAGTTGTAAATGATATGAGAAAAGGAAGGTAGATTTAATGCAGTATTTTCGATTTAGCATTAGAGCAGTCTCAATATCGATCGTCAGCAGTGACTGGAGGTTTGAAGTTTGACTGGTATTACAAAAAATGAAGATGCGATGCATAGATAGCTATTTCTTTATCGTTTAAAAACAACATACACGAGGCTTTTTCAGGGTGGCGAAAGATCAGGGAAATCAGGGAGATCATGGAAAAGTCAGGGAACTTGATTAATCAGGGAAATATCAGGGAATTTTAAAAAAATAACAAAAAATCAGGGAAAATTGATTTTATGAAGATTTTTTTTTTTTTTTTTTTGTTTTACAAAATTAAGTACTCTAATTCTCTACGCGTTTTCCGCCAATTATCTGTTCAAAAAAAAAAAAAGTAAAATGAATGAGGTGCGATTAAACACTATTCTATGTCTGTTAGGTTTTTGTTTTACCTAGCTTGAAATTTCCTTTTACGCTTTCAATGCTGCGTAAAATAAACAACCATACAGGCAAAGAGGGAGCCTTCATTAATGCCTTAGCTCCATTGCCTTTATTCCATTGTCTCGAAGTAATTAGCGTACTGTAATCACGATTTCAAGAAGAAAGCTTTGGTTTTTGAATTAATACCATAAAAGCGTAAAAGTTATTACTTCTTCTCGTTTTTAATTTAATTGCTAAAGTTGAACTTTCAATTTAAAAAAAACTTTGTTTTTTGCCGTTATACTATTTGTTGTCACCACAGATTGTAAAGGTTTTCTTTTTTTCAGACTTAAGTAATTCTTTTATTTTATAACCAAGTTGTATTCTTCTTTTATATATTTTGAAATTAACTAATTGCTTTTATATTTCTTTTTTTTTTTTCTTGCATATCAAAGTTGTTTGTTACAAAAGCAATCTAAGATTTTTTTCCGTTACATACTGAAATCATTTGAAATAGAATTAACTTGTGTACTTAAGTAAATATCTTTATTTTTTTATTGTTAAAATGCTGTATTCATTCATTAAAATCTATGTTCTTGATTAGAGAAAAGCTCCCTATGAATGGATGTCAAATGATTTCATCTTTTTTGCATAAATATGTCAATTAGTTATATAAGAATAACTGCATTACTTCTATTCTTTCACTATTACTTCTTATTCTTGCAACAATTATTATACTGTTTGAAAATTTAGTTCAAAATAATTTCAATTACTTTTTAGTTCTATCATAAATACGCATATGTTTTTAAGAGTGATTTTAATAGTTTCTTAAAATTCTTATGCTAAGTGGTTTCTGGCAGTAAAATATTTTTTTTTTTTTTAATTTTCTACAGTCTTTCCATTGTAGAAAAATTTAATATACTATTTTGTAGGTTCCCCCCCCCAAAAAAAAATGATTTTATATGTTTTTTTTAACCATTTTATTAAAAGAGTAGCATCTTTTAAAAATATATCATTAGTTCAACAACTTTACACAACTCAAAACGTTTAAAATACTGCATTTTATACAACCATACAATGGATTTCAAGTAGAGCAAAGAAAGAAAACCATTCGCGCACTTAGCATAAGTAACGCAAATCAGGGAAATTTAGTGAACTTAATCAGGGAAATCAGGGAAAAGTCAGGGAACTTTTTTTCACAGTTCCTGTCGCCTCCCTGTTTTTCTTCATATATCGGAATACAAGCAGACTCTACAAGTGACATTATTTACCATAATGAATGGACGCAATCCAGGATCAATAAAGACGAAAAAGATATTCAAAGTATCGTCAAATATTTTATTGCTTGCAATCCCTATAATAATAGCGAAACTTACGCTTCTTTATTATTATTACTAATAATAAAACTGAAAGTCTCTCTGTCCGGAGGATGTCTGGATGTCTGTAGGATGTCTGTGACGCGCATAGCGCCTAAACCGTTCGGCCGATTTTCATGAAATTTGACACAAAGTTAGTATGTAGCATGGGGGTGTGCACCTGGAAGCGATTTTTCGAAAATTCGATTTTGTTCTGTTTCTATTCCAATTTTAAGCCCATTTTTCACAGAAATTTATCTTCTTTACTAATAATAAAGCAGAAAGTCTCTCTGTCCGGAGGATGTCTGGATGTCTGTAGGATGTCTGTAGGATGTCTGTGACGCGCATAGCGCCTAAACCGTTCGGCCGATTTTCATGAAATTTGGCACAAAGTTAGTATGTAGCATGGGGGTGTGCACCTCGAAGCGATTTTTCGAAAATTCGATGTGGTTCTTTTTTTTATTTCAATTTTAAGAAAAAAAAACTATCATAAATTACGAAATTATCATACCGTGGAACCGTAACATGGGCACAAGCCAATTGGCGAGATACGAAATTATCATAACGTGGAACTGTAACGTCGGTACAAGCCAATTGGCGAGAAAATTCACCATACATTATTTGTAAATATATAAGCGAACCAAAAGACCTTTAATTTTTCTATTACGAGCGAAGCCGTGCGGGTGCCACTAGTTCCGAAATATTTACACCGGTGAACTTGCTGATGAATCTTCTTCTCAATGTTTGCTAAATATTGTAGAAAATGGAGCGATTGCATTAAGTACGTACGAAAAAAAAGCGGTTTGTTCTAAAAAGTAAAAAGTTATTCGACCCCATTAAAAAAATTAAATTTGACAACTTTGTGACGACATATGAAAAAGGAAGAAAAACTACGTGCAATAAAAAGTTACAAGATGCAACAGATGCAAGTCATTTTCAAAAAACATTCGTGTCGGCTGATCGAGGATTTGACACACAAATTTTAGCAGCTCTTGAAATTTTGGATTGCCGCAAGTACCTTTTTGACGCAGAAGGATTTTATAGGAAATCTCCAAAATCGGAAATCGCTCTTAAAATTGAAAGTCATTATAAGTGCGGCAAACACGTGGATGGAAATTTTCAATTTACAAAATTTTAAAATTTTTATTGTTGATGGTATGGCACTTGTTTACCGAATTCCATTAAAAAATTTCAACACCTTTGGCGACTTTGCTGAGGCATTCTTCAGAAGAATCCACGATTTTTTCTTGCAGCTTAATGTAAAACGAGTGGACACAGTATTTGACAGGTAAGATGATATTTCGATCAAATGTTTAGAGTCAGCTTTACGGAGTAAGGGTCAAAAAGTTAAAAATGTTATAACTTCAAATGATGAAACGAAAGTCCCAAGCAATTGTAATAATTTCTTTTCCAGAACTGAAAATAACTTACAGCTCGTTCAATTTCTCTGTATTGCTGCTTCGAGAAATGCACAAATAAATGAAGATTGTGAGTTAAATATTCGTGGAGGATTTGATGATTCATCAATATGTTTTAAATTACAAAGCTTCTTATTTTTTGAAGTACCTGAATTGAATTCCAACCACTTAGAAGCCGAATCTAGAATGTTTCATCATATATTTCACGTTGCAAAAACCATAACTATCATCTTGGGAATTAATTTTTTTTTATGAGCTAGCACGTCTTGGATGGGTGTATGGTTTAATGGTTCGTACAAGAAGAAATTCATTTCAGGATGTCATTTGGCAGCTCAATCACTAAGCGAAAACATTTGTCATATTATGCCAGCATTACACTCTCTAAGTGGCTGTGATTCGACCAGCAGATTGGATTCAAAAAAACAAGGTTTAAAAGTTCCATCGTTGGATTTTGTACAAAACGCTCTACGACATTTAGGAAATCCAGATCTTAGTGCCAAACAATTAACTGAGTTACAAACTGTTTGCACATATCTTTTCACACACAAAAAAAAATTAACTGCTGATGATCTTCGGCATAGATTAATTAAGCAAAATATTGGTTTCCGTTTAAATTTATTAAAAACTAGAGGACCCCACAGACGTTGTTCTGTTCAAATTTTGCACATTGAAAATTTTCAATGAACTATCAAGTGTTTGAACCATTTTGCTGAAAAAAATAAGTAAAAAGAAAATGTTTTAAGCTGCTTGGTTGCGCAGTTGTTTTATTAAATTTTTTTTCTCCCATACGTGTAGGAATGTTCTTTCAGCCACACTCAAAAGATAAAAAGCGTCTTCAGATCTTAAATGTAAAAAACTTAACTACCTATCTAGAACAAACGGGAAATCCCGCTGCAACATCCCCCATATGAAAAATAAAAAACAATCGAAAAGATATCGTTCAAAAATTTATAAAAGTAAAAACCATTCAGTGAATCTGCGAAAATCAGTGATTCCTCCCTCCCCTCCCAATGTAAAATAAACACTTTCTTCATCTAAAATGACTAAAACAATCTTTAAATACGAAAAACAATTCTTTGCAATTTGAAATATTCCGACAAATAAACAAAAAAAAAAAACAATAGATTACATCAACAGTAGATTTAAAATGTAAACAAATGATCAAGCAACTCTATTGTTTATAGCCAAAGTCGCCAAGTCACCACGTTACTGTAATCCAGCCGATCAGTGAGCGAAGCTAACTCCGACTGATTAGCGGTCCGATCTCTTGATCGAAAACTTTTAAAACTTCATACATTACCTAATTTAATCTTTCCACCAAAGATAAAGATCTTCCACTGCGCTGATCTCTTGTGTACAGAACAACCCTGTTGTAATTTATCTGGATGAAAATGAAATTTGTTTCGTCTTGAAATTCCTTCATCTTTTCCTTTAATAATGTACTGATTAGTTGATAATCCTAATGTAAGTATTCTTGACATTGGTGCCAAAACTCAGACGGATTTCAACCGAGAAACAATTCTCGTTCTTGTAAAAAAATTACAATTAAATTGTATTTCGCTTTGCAAATGCATCAATAATGATTGTCAAAATAAAAAAGATTGATTTTTATATTTTGCTTTTGAAGACCACCTATGTAAAAATTTGGTTTTTGGCATTAAGTAATTGTACGTTGCGCCAGAGGAAAAATTTCCACGTACACAAAAGAAAAAAATCGTAATTTTATGTGTGTAAAAACAAGCCACACAACATCATTGAATTTTCAGCTAAAACTGCCATTTTTATTATTATCGTTCCATGGAACAAGACAAAAACTGCGCCGTCTATATTAAAGTAGAAGTTATGAATTAAAGTAGAAGTAATTAAGATAAAAATAGAACCAAACATTCTCCCCGCCCTGTCAAGAGTCATTCTTGACAGTCAACTGGTAACAGTACTAATTTAGATATAAATCGTCTGAACAGTCCACAGTTCGTTTTAATGTCCACCACGCGTGTCTTAAAATCAGCTCCAGGATGTACAGCTACAACTCGTCCCATAGTCTAAGATCCAGGGGGACCACTGTCCTTAAGAAGAACTATATTCCCTTCTCTTACATTTGGCTGTGGCATTCGTCACTTGACCCGCGACTGTAGAGTTGATAAGTAGTCTCTTTTCCAGGATTTCCAAAACCCATTTCTCATGGACTGCACTAAATTCCATCTGAAAGAATAAGAAAGATTATTTACCGGAGTATCATCAAGGGGACTAAGAAGAACATCTCCTATAAGAAAATGAGATGGCGTCAGGACTTGAACTTCCAAGCTACTGTCGCTAGTAGCAACTAGTGGACGGGAGTTGAGGCATGCTTCAATTTGGATCAATAAAGTGGTTATCGCTTCAAAAGTTAATACTGTTTCGCCAATGACTCTTTTCAAATGGAATTTCATATATTTAACTGCTGCTTCCCAAAGCCCGCCAAAGTGCGGAGAAGCAAGTGGATTAAAATGAAATTCAATATTGGACAGAGATAAGAAAAAAACAATGTAATCATTTTCATTCACAGATAACAAAAACTTCTGAATGTCGTTGAGCTTCCGTTCAGCTCCAACAAAATTTCGACCATTGTCACAAAATATATGGCGCGGTACTCCTTGACGGGAACTAAATCTCCGTAATGCTGCTAGGAAATTATCTGCGGACAAATCACTTGCTGCTTCTAAATGGACGGCTTTTGTTGCAAAACACACAAAAATTGCAACAATATCCCTTTGTAGTTTTTGATCCTCTTCCTTTATTAAATTTCAAAACAAAAGGACCTGCGTAGTCGATTCCCGTGTTTGAGAAGGGACGCGCAGGTGTAACCCTTGCTTCGGGCAGATCTCCCATTGAGTAGTTTTTGCTTGCCTATACCGTGTACAAGTAATGCAATTGTTAATAATTTTCTTAACGAGTTTTTTGCAATTGATGATCCAAAATCTTTGTCTGAGAATATTTGTTAGCAGTGTTTGTCCAGCATGAAGGTGAATCAAATGATATTGCCGAATTAGAAGACTACTAATTTTGTGATCCGCTGGTAATATCCAAGGATGCTTTGCATCAAACAACAACAATGACTTTTGCAATCTTCCGCCCACCCGTAATGCATCATTTTCATCAATGAAAGGATTTAATGGGAGTAGTGGACTTTTAGTTGACATAGCTTTGTTATTTCTTAATAAGTGCAGTTCCTTAGAAAATAATAAACTTTGAACAAACAAAACAATTTTTAACATACCCATATTTCTTTCAACAGAAGTTATGGGAATACAAGTTGCAGGATTCAACCTTAAGTTATTTTTCTTACACCTATTAATAAATCTCAAACAGTAAGCTACAATACCAACTATTTTAGGTAAAGAAGAAAAACTATCAAACAGTTTTTCAAAGAAATTGTCTTTGTTTTCTGATAAATTGCAATTTAATACTTTAAGCTTTTTTTCCGCTATAGTGTTTTTGTTTTCTTGCACCTGAATGGCTTCAGGCCAATCCTTTGAATCTTTGAGTAGCCAAGTGGGCCGTTCCACCACAAATTGCAATCAATTAACAAATTAGCATTTAGCCCGCGTGAGGCAATATCTGCCGGGTTCTCTTTTGATTTCACGTAGCCCCAACATATGAATAGAATTATTTCCAAAATTTCAGATGTTCTATTAGCAACGAACTGTTTCCATTTACGGAGATGGCTAACTAACCACGCTAGAACTACTGTAGAATCAGTCCAAGCAAAACTTTCTATTTCAAAATCTTTCATTGCAACTTGAACAGACTGCAGAAGAAGCGCTAATAATCTTGCTGCATTCAATTCCAAACGTGGGATTGAAATTTGTTTAATCGGACAAACCTTTGTTTTTGCAATCATCAAACTGGATTTTCTTGAACCATCTGCTGTGGTTTGCACAGTATATATTACAGCAGCATACGCTAATTCCGACGCATCGGAAAACCCATGAATTTAAATTAATTTATGCGTATTTAACCACCTTGGAATCTTCATTAAATTAACAGATGATAGACTTTCTTGAAATTTTTTCAATCCTTTTGTAACTCATTTGGCAGAGTTGTATCCGAATCTAAATTATGTAACCGCAATTTTTGATAAAATATTTTAATTATTACAGTACAAGGAGATAGAAGTCCTAATGGATCAAATATTTTTGCCGATTCTGAGAGAATGTGTCTTTTTGTTATTAAATGCTCTTCACGAAAGGCAATTTTAAACGTGAAGCAAACCGAATTCGAATCCCAATAAAGTCCTAAAACTTTTGATTCCTTACTTGGAAGAATTCGAACCTCCGCTAAATTTCTCGAATCAGACTCAATGTGATTCAAAATTTCTTCAGCATTTGATCTCCATTTTCTGAGATGAAAACTATGCGAACCTAGTTTTTCAGACAACTCAGAACAAATTTTAATACCTTCACTTATATTATTTACACCCGATAACAAATCATCCATGTAAAATTCACTTAAAATAACTTTCGAAAGAAGTGTATTTTCTGTTTCACAGTTCATTCCATTTGTTGCAGCACTCTGATTGCCAAAAATGGGGCCCATGCAGTTCCGTATGTTAAAGTTCGCAATTTAAATTCCTGCATTTGAGACTTTGAATTGGTTCTCCATAGTATGAGCTGATAGTTTTGATCTTCCTCAGTTACCCACACTTGTCTATATATTTTAGCAATGTCTGCAGTCAAAGCAAATCATACATGCGAAAATTCAACAAAATTGAAAATAAGTCTCTCTGAACGATTGGACCAACACCCAAAACAGAATTTAATGAGACCGATGTTTAAGTTTTACTTAACGCATCGAAAACCACCCTTAGCTGCGAAGTTCAACTATCAGGCTTTAAAACTGCATGATGGGGTAAAAAATAATGTTTTCCTGGATCTGTTAAGCTCGCTGGAACCATGTGACCCATGTCTTCATATTCCCCCATAAACCCTTAATATTCTTATTCTAACATTTCATCCTTTTTAAATTTGCGTTCCATAGCAAATAAGCGTGAAATTGCTGCAGCTTTTGATTCATCCAGCATATCTTTTGATTTATAGAACGAAAGTTTAACTTCAAATTTCCCATCTTCCAAAATTTTATGAGTACTTTCAAAATTACTTTCACAAAGCTGTTCTTCATCCGTTAAAGCCTTTTCTTTATAGTTTATTTCTTCTGTTTTCCAAAACTCCTGCAATGTTTCGTCAATATTTATTTCCGAATGCATTGTTACAAATTCTGTAAATAATAATTATTGTAGTAACGTAACCTGTAAATAGTTTCCCGTAATGAATATACAACCCCTTTTCATTCCGCTAAAGTATACGACCCCCTATTTCCTTTTCTTTTCATTGATAAAATTTGATAACGGTCTACGCATTTCGGGAAGCCGAAAGAATGTTGTGGAATACTTGAGAGATTTCTTTCGATGTTTATAAAGGCGTCCCACGTGATAAACAGTGAGTTTCGATTGAGGATTTCGAACTGAGAGTGTATTAGCTCTGTTTATAGCGAAGCATTTCGCTGTGTTGTTTTCGTATTTGGAAGTAAATACGTGTGTAAACGTTGAGTTTACGGTGTTGTGTGATAGTTGCTTAATTGCTGATGAATAATTTAGCAGTTGTTGACGATCTTTCCTGTACATAGTGTAAATAAATTTCCTGTGCTTTATCAAGAACTGTGTCTTCATTTCAAGAAAGTGGAAGTCGCACCGAATCCGTTACAATTTGGCGCCCAACGTGGGGCTACTTCTGGACTTTCTTGGAGTAAGTGTGACTTTGGACATTATTTTCATAAAGACTTTTTAAATTTGGACTTTGTTTTTATGGTGATTACTCGCGCAATGGATGAACAATTAAAACAACTTCTTGACGCAATCACCTCTGTGAAAAGTGATTTGACTGCAAGTTTTACTGCAAATCAGGAACAATTAAAAAATGACATTGCGGCTAATCAAGAACAATTGAAAAATGAATTAGCGACTAACCAAGAACTGTTAAATAGTGATTTAACTGCTAAAATTACTACAAGTCACGATGAAATGAAAAGTGACCTAACGTCGATGAAAACCATGATGGAGAATCAACTAACCGCCATGGGAGATAAAGTCGATGCCCTGGAAGAAAAATTTGATACTGTGGAAGAGCGCATCGCCAATATGGAAAATAAGTTGGAAGAACAAGACAAGAAATTGACTTCATTTAAGGAAGAAATAATTAAGGACGTGGAAAGGAGATTGGCGACCGCGGAAAGCAGCTCTGTACAGTTTGGCGCTCCCACATCTGTTGCTAGACCGTCCATTAAACTGGCCACATTTGATGGGAAAAGTTCGTGGCAGGTGTACAAGACCCAATTCATGATAGTGGCGGAAGCGAACGGATGGGACTCTGCTACCAAGGCCTGTCATCTTGCAGCATCCCTGAGAGGTGACGCAGCGGACATTCTCCAGACCCTTCCGGAGAGCCAGTGCCTGGATTTCGCCGCCCTCACATCTGCGTTGGAGCTTCGCTTCGGTGAGAAGTGCCAGAAAGATTTCAGCCGACTCCAGTTGAAGTCCCGTTTCCAGAAAACCGGGGAAACCCTGCAAGAGCTAGCGGCGGACGTCGAGAGATTGTCTCATCTTGCTTTTTGCGACTGTCCTGCGGATGTTCGAGACAACCTGGCACTCAACTACTACATCGACGGGGTTCGAGATCCGGAAATCCAGAAAGCTCTACGGATGGCGGATGTCAAAGACCTGAATTCTGCTGTTGTGTATGCGATGAAGTTGGAGGCCGCCCAGCAAGCAACCCGCAAGGATCGCCATTCAATCCGCGGCGTGAAAACTGATGAGCCTGATCCGGTTTCGTCACGCTTTGCTGAACTGGAAAAGCAAATAAAAGAAATTGCAGGAATCCTCAAAAGGACTTCGGCTCCCAAGTACCAAAATGGACAATCACTTAAGTGCTGGAAATGTGGCGGCGAGGGTCACTTACGAAGAAACTGTGAAGCTCGCCAAGAAACCAGAGGGAAGAGCACCTCTCCCTCCCAGGTCCAGGAAAACTAAGCCATGGCAATCTCGCGGGGCGGAGGTCGCCAAATTGGAATGAGCCCCATCTTAAAGTTTTCCAGATTTCATCGACGAGTGGCGGCAGTAATGGACTGTTTGTTTACGCATACGTAAACGGGTTTCCCTGCGAACTGATTATTGACACTGGAGCCAATGCTACAATCATTAGAACAGATGTAGCTCGTCAATTTGGACTCAACATTCTATGGATGCCGCCCTGCGTTACCCTCCAAACTGTGACAGGTGACAAGATCGAGATTGAAGGTAAAGTAAACTTAGAAATTGTGTTTGGAAATGCCACTTACCATCATACGGCATTCGTTGCTGCTATCACAGACCCCTTCATTCTCGGATTGGACTTTTTAAAGAAGTATGACTTCAACCTCGACTTCAAGACAAATGAGCTGCACTCGATGAGAGAAGACATAGCCGTTTTTCCCGCAGAAAGTGATGTAAAATCCGCTCATCAAATAATAGCCCAAACAGATTTATCGATTCCCTCAAGGTCAGAATCATTAATACCAGGCTCCATTGAAGAAAGCAATAGTTTTCGATTTGGACTCATTGAATACCCCAACTTAAGCAATAGCCCAAAAGGAGTGCTGGTAGCATCTACGCTGGTGGACCTTTCTAAAGATGTAATTCCTGTGCGAGTCGTCAACGTGAGTGAAAGGCCAAGGAATATCCGGAAAGGTGAAGTGCTGGCAACTTGTACTCCAGTAAACTGCATCATTAGAAGAATCAATTCCCACGAGACTATGTCTTCTGAGTCCTTGACATCGAAGTTAATTGGGAGTGCACCCTTATCGAAAGATCAAAGAACTGCTGCGGAACAATTGGTGGATGACTTCAAGCATCTGTTTTCATCTACATCGGAGGATGTTGGCCGTACGAATTTAACGCAGCATAGGATCTACACTGGAGAACACCCCCCTATTAAACAGCATCCAAGACGACTACCGTTCGCCAAGAAGGAAGAGGTTGAGACCCTCCTGAAAGAGATGAAGGAGATTGATGTAATCGAACCTTCATCCAGTCATTGGGCCTCTCCCATCGTCTTGGTCCGAAAGAAAGATGGCTCCACCAGATTTTGTGTCGATTACCGACGGCTGAATGAAATCACCAAGAAAGACAGCTACCCTCTTCCACGGATAGACGACACCTTGGACACTCTTTCCGGACACAAGTGGTTTTCGACCCTGGACTTGAAGAGCGGCTACTGGCAGGTTGAAATACACCCTGATGACCGAGAGAAGACAGCGTTTACAACTGGACAAGGCTTGTGGCAGTTTAAAGTGATGCCCTTCGGCCTCTGCAATGCACCAGCTACATTCGAGCGTCTTATGGAGACAGTGTTAAGAGGACTTTCCTACGAATCCTGTCTGGTCTATTTAGACGATATCATAATCGTGGGACGCAGTTTCGAAGAACATCTGGCAAATCTTAGGAAGGTGCTGCGAAAGCTTAAGGAAGCCAATCTGAAGTTAAGCCCGTCCAAATGTAATTTGTTCCGCCGGGAAGTGAACTACCTTGGTCACATCATCTCTTCTGAAGGTGTACAAACCGATCCAGAAAAGGTATCTGCGGTCAAGAGTTGGAGTCGTCCCGAAAACATCCATCAGCTGCGAAGTTTCCTGGGGCCCTGCACCTACTACAGGAAGTTTGTAAAGGGTTTTTCCAACATTGCCCGACCTTTGCATAAGCTGACGGAGAGCAAGCAAAAGTTTGAATGGTCCAAAGAATGCGAAGATGCATTTCTACGCCTGAAGGAGGCTTTAACATCAACGCCTATCCTCGCCTATCCTCAGCCTGAAAAATCCTTCATCCTGGACACTGATGCGAGCAACGAGGGCATCGGAGCTGTTTTATCCCAAGAAATTGACGGAAATGAACATGTCATCGCTTACTGGAGCAAATGCTTATCAAAGTCGGAGCGAAATTACTGCGTCACCAGAAAGGAGTTACTGGCCATAGTGAAAGCTGTAGAACACTTCCATCATTACCTCTACGGCCGAAAATTTCTGCTTCGGACAGATCATGCCTCATTAACTTAGCTTTTGAACTTCAAAAATCCGGAAGGCCAGATAGCCAGATGGATACAGCGGCTCCAGGAATATGACATGGAGATCAAGCATCGAAAAGGGTTATCTCACGGTAATGCTGACGCTTTATCAAGGAGACCCTGTCCTGAGAACTGCCACTATTGTTCCCGAATCGAGAAACAGTATGGAACGGCTAGCCCTACTGCCTATCAGGTGACAGTGACTCCAACATCATCAGAACCTGATCCATGGAGTGACGACCAAGTTCGAAAAGATCAACTTGAAGACCCCGACATAAAACCAATTTTGGAGTTCATGGAAAGTGACAGTCGGCGACCTAGCTGGCAGGACGTTTCCATCTTCAGTCCTGCAACAAAAAGATACTGGGCTTTATGGAACTCGCTCCATTTACGGAACGGCGTGCTACACCGAAAATGGGAATCTGACGACGGCAAAACATCTAGGTGGCAGTTACTACTTCCCCGATCAAGGATTTCAGATGTTCTGAAAGAAATACATAGTAGTGCGACTGGAGGACATTTTGGTGTCTTGAAAACCCTCAATAAAGTTCGGGAGCGCTTCTTCTGGAGCAAGGCGAAGGATGACGTGGAGAAGTGGTGCCATTCTTGTGACGCCTGTGCTGCTCGTAAAGGACCGAAGAAAAGAAGCAGAGGGAAGCTACATCTGTACAACGTTGGAGCTCCTTTCGAACGAATTGGGATCGACATCCTGGGTCCTCTACCAAGAACTGCTGATGGGAACAAATACATTCTTGTTTCCATCGACTATTTCACCAAATGGCCCGAAGCGTATCCCATTCCAGATCAAGAAGCTACCACCGTAGCAGAGACTCTAGTCCAACATTGGATCTCGAGATACGGAACACCTTTGCAGATTCATTCCGATCAAGGGAGGAATTTCATCTCTGCTGTGTTTAAGGGCCTATGTCAAATTTTCGGAATTGAGAAAACTAGGACAACACCACTACACCCACAATCGGACGGCATGGTGGAAAGATTTAACCGCACAATCCTGAATAATCTCTCACTTATGGTCTCCAGAAATCAACAGGATTGGGACAAGAAGCTACCTTTGTTCCTGCTGGCCTATCGCAGTGCTGTCCACGAGACTACCGGATATGCCCCATCTCAGATGCTCTTCGGACGAGAGCTTCGGCTACCTTGTGATCTCGTCTTCGGTCGTCCTCCGGATGCGCCTGCATCGCCTGAGGAGTACATCCAGGATCTCCAGGCCCGGTTGGAAGACGTTCATAACTTCGCACGAGAGCAAATCAACATCGCGGCGGAGAAGATGAAGACCCGATACGACACAAGGTCTACTGGACATGAATTCAACGAAGGCGACAAAGTTTGGTTATGGAATCCCATCCGACGGAAAGGTCTGTCACCCAAATTGCAGTCGCATTGGGATGGACCCTACAAAGTCCTTAATCGACTAAATGACGTCGTAGTGAGGATCCAAAAATCACCTAATGCAAAACCTAGGGCTGTATATTATGATCGGTTAGCCCCATACTATGGCCATAGTTCATGAGTATTACGTAAACAACCATGGTTGATAACATAAAAGTTGTAGATAATTTTTTTTTTTTGCTTTTAATGTTTAGTAATATTTCTTGTTATTATTGTGTTTTCTGTATCTGTTAGTTATTAATTAATGTGTGTATTTGTGAACTTGTGATAGACTTGTGTTTGAACCCTTTCTGGGGATTGTACTGCCCGGGACGTGCAGTCCTTAGGAAGGGGGCAATGTTACAAATTCTGTAAATAATAATTATTGTAGTAACGTAACCTGTAAATAGTTTCCCGTAATGAATATACAACCCCTTTTCATTCCGCTAAAGTATACGATCCCCTATTTCCTTTTCTTTTCATTGATAAAATTTGATAACGGTCTACGCATTTCGGGAAGCCGAAAGAATGTTGTGGAATATTTGAGAGATTTCTTTCGATGTTTATAAAGGCGTCCCACGTGATAAACAGTGAGTTTCGATTGAGGATTTCGAACTGAGAGTGTATTAGCTCTGTTTATAGCGAAGCATTTCGCTGTGTTGTTTTCGTATTTGGAAGTAAATACGTGTGTAAACGTTGAGTTTACGGTGTTGTGTGATAGTTGCTTAATTGCTGATGAATAATTTAGCAGTTGTTGACGATCTTTCCTGTACATAGTGTAAATAAATTTCCTGTGCTTTATCAAGAACTGTGTCTTCATTTCAAGAAAGTGGAAGTCGCACCGAATCCGTTACAGCATGTTAGTTAAATCTCTCTTGAATCACCTGCTTGCGATTTTAGTTTACCTGAGATAAATCATCCAAAAACTGTATTTTGAGCTATTGGTTCATTTTCAGCTCCTATAATTTGCCCAGGACGTAGTGTCTGAAACACAAAATCTGCACCGATTATTACATCAATAGGTCCAGGCTGTTGGAACCGAGGATCCACTAAATCAATACCTTTTAAATAACTCAAGTTACTATTACCTAATTGTTCCGACGGTAAGTTCGCTGTCAATTTATTTAGAACAAATGCCTGAACGTTCATTTTAGGGGGCTTTTCTTGTGTTTTCGAATGAATAGTCAAATATACTACTCCTCGAGTGGTGTCCGCTTTGCTTCCTCCTATGCCGTTTATTGAGATTCTAGCATTTTTTCTTTTTAAATTTAATCTTTGTAAACAACTTTCCGAAATAAAAGAGGCCATAGATCCAGAGTCGAACAAAATACGGCAGTCTTGAGCCTGTCCTGACGAATCATTAATTTTTACAACTGCCGTAGGCAGCAAAGCACTACCCGAATGTTCATTTGTGTTGACCGAAAGGTTTGAATTCTCCGTTTCCTCTACAGAGTCTTTATTACTGCTTGAGGAAACTTGCAACGAATTTTTGGAACTCTCATGTAATAATGTATTGTGTTTTTGTTTACAAATACGACATAAAAAATTACTAGTGCAACTTTTAGTATTATGCTGCTTGAAACACACGAAGAAGAACCACTTTTATACACAAAACTTCTTCTAGATTCAACATCCATCAGTTTAAATTTCATACAATTGTGTAGACCATGCCCCCCATTACATTTAGGACACCTTTGCTTTAAATTACTAATTAAATTTGCTTTGACAACTTTATCCGGTTTTGAAACCCATTTCTTATTATTTTCCTCATCACATACTTCTAATGATGAACATCTTTCGTTCAAAAACTGAATAAATTCTTCAAACTTAGGGAATTCCTTATCACAAGTCTTTTGCGACCAAATTTGACGCGTTTCACAATCCAACTTTTGCAAAAGCAAGTATATAAGCTATGGATCGCGTAACATTGCTTCATTATGCAATGACTTTAAACCCCTAATTACCTCATCAGCGGTATCTGCCAATTGTCGCAAATTACAACCATTTACTTTAATAATATTAGGCTGCTCAATAAATGTTTTCAATAAAGAATTAACAATCTGTTTCTTTTTATCATATCTATTAAGCAATTTTTGCCACGCTTCATCATAACCATTTTCACATACCGGAATATGCTTAATTATAGCAGCTGGCTCTTCTAACAATAAACCTTTCAAATACTGAAATTTCTGTACTTTGCTTAAAGATTCATTACCATGTACTGTTGAAACATATAAATCTTTGAAACTGAGCAAGTCTATATAATTACCATTAACCGATGGAATACTAAGCCGTGGCAATTTAAAATCACCCTTAATAGAATGCACTGGATTAATATTCGTAGAAATAACATTTTCATTAATAACAATTTCATCCAACAAATTTTGCAATTTGACTCTGGTATCGAAATACAAATCCATAAATTCTTCAATTTCCTAATCTTTTTCAGGCAAAAGCCCATCATATTTATCAAAATCTTTAAACGCTTCTTTTACTTTTTTCAATCTAATAAGAATATCATTTTTAGATAATACAGATTGCAATGAATTGCGAATTCTGGTTAATGAGGCTTTAGCTCTCTCACGGAGCTTTTTTTGCTACTGTATCTTCCATACCAAAGTCAGCGGCTTTTTCTAATTCCATAAAAATTCAAGAAAAGATTATATTTATTCTTCTATTTTTTTTTTTTTCAGACATCCCGCCGGTGCCTCCAATTTTATGTACGTTGCGCCAGACGAAAAATTTCCACGTACACAAAAGAAAACCGTAATTTTATGTGTGTAAAAACAAGCCACACAACATCATTGAATTTTCAGTCAAAATTGCCATTTTTATTATTATCGTTCCATGGAACAAGACAAAAACTGCACCCTCTATATTAAAGTAGAAGTTATGAATTAAGGTAGAAGTAATTAAAATAAAAATAGAACCAAACAGTAATTTTTTTTCAAAAAAAATTATTCTTTTAATTTTAAATTTTTGTGTTTTATTTTAAATTATCTAGCCTTAAATTCGGAACTCCAGCACTTATTCCAGGCCCCACAATGTATGCCCGTAAAAATTTTTAGGTCCAGAGATTTTCTCTTTAGAATTTTGATCTATAGGTGTTCTAATGTGAGAATATCTTGGGTAGACATGTTGAATCCTGCGCGAAATAATTTTACAGGCCATCAAAGATAGCGGCCATTTTGGTTCACTTGCTCATTACGTTTTTTGCAACGTGCGTACTTATAAACTTAATTTTAGTTTTGAACTGAAATTTTTGGGTTGTAGAAAGTCAATTAATGTAATAGTTATGTCATAAAAGCCACTCTGACTTTTTCCACAATTTTTACGTGAGATATCTCTGACGTTTTTTGTTTAACATTCTAGTTACTAAAAAGTGTGCAAAAATTAATAACTCTAAATGAAACCAAACGATTTTAAAGTGTAAAATCTTTTGTGTAAATCAATATTTTTCAAGGTCACCAGCGCAGCCAGCAATACCTTCTGTAGGGGTTTTTGATCAAAAATACCTTATAAAGGGGTTTTTTGATCAAAACAACACTTTCATATGCATAAGCTTAAAATTTGCATTCATGTTAAAATCAGTGGCTGTAGGGTCTTTTCACCCCCCCCCTTCGCTCCACTACTGTTCAAGGTTATTTATCGTCTGCTATCAACGTAATTGTTTTCGAGTAAAAATATTCCACAGTTCCAAAAACTTCTTTTTGTTTCATGTTTTTCTGTGACAATAACTATTTATGCACTGTCTGATATTTCTAAACTGAGTTCAGAAAGTTTTGGTGGGCAATTGAAGACATCTTGAAGTTTTGACAAACGAATATGTAGTTTGTCAAAAAGAATCAAGAGAAAAATTATGTTCTCCGACAAAAACGAGTTCGTGAAGCTGTTGAAATATGCAAAGACGCAATATTGAAAAACGCTGCAAGAAAATATAGTGTGTCATTACAGCAACTAGTGCTACAAGAAATACACGCGAGGAAAAACGCTAAAAAAATGGTAGAAAAAAATACACAGACAAGTTATTTTGAAAGTGAAAACAATGTTTTAGGAAATCAGAAAGTACAAAAGGAGGTCCAAATCAAGACGAAGTTTTTGACAGAGCAGCAGATCTTAACAGCGATATGAATGTTTCTGCTGCGAATTCATATGCACATCCAAACTGTATAAGTTCTTATATTCGAAAGTAGAGCGAGAAACCAATACACAGTCTGCGCAACATCTCTCCAAAAAATTTGAACTGTTTAAAAAGGCAAATGAAATATAAAAGTCTTTTTTTAAATGCTGGGCATGGATTTATTCTTTCAGAAATAAAAGAGTTGATGCTCAATGTAGATGTGAAAATGCACTGGTTTATATTAATGAAATAAAACTTTTTATCGTAACTACGTATAATGAAAGGATTCTTTTCTGTGCTTCCGAAAGAAAGAATAAACCTTTTTTGGTTTTCTATTGTCATTTTTCTCCAAAAGTACTTGCTGCTGCTTTTAGCTCACAAGAAGCTGTGAAGACTGCAGAAAATCATTGAGAATTTTGAGAGAACCATTATAAGATGTTGATTTTAAGACTACAAGAGAAGTGCTAAGCGAGTAAAGATGGTTCAGGATGCTCGTCGCTCAAAGGATGAAGAAAAAAGTCAAATAATGATTCAATCGCTACGCAGAAATATTGAAAGCTTGAAAACAGAGATTGAGTTTTTGTTAAGGGATGTAGTGACAAATCGGATCTGTGCAAGTGTTGAAAAGTGTTTCTTTCATAGGTATCACTTGTAAAACACTTGATTATTGCTGATCGCGAAGAAAATTACAAATTATACGTTCAAACTGTTGAATTACTGTTTCCAGTCTTTCGTGTATTTGATTGCATCATTTATTTACTATATGAAACATGGTACGTAGAGAGGATAAGGGCGCTAGAAAATGAGTGTTCCTACCTGTAGGAAAAATTCCTTCAAGGTAAATTTGTTGTTAAAAAATAGAATGGTAAATTCAATGCGGTGAAGCCAGAGATGAACTTGGAACAAACGATTCAACGGTCACAGAAAAGTGCCTGAGAAATTGCAAGGCAGACGAGAAAAAGTATGTTACCGAGTGGCACTTAGAGTATCATGAAATTTTAATGCTATGCAATGTGTTTCGTGGTCTTACTAGTTCTCACTTAATGGATCACTGTGAGAGTGTCCCGCATCATTATTTTTATAGGCAATCGTAGACAGTATTTTGATGAAAATGTCAAAAGACTTGTTGATTTTATCTATCAACATATAAAACCCTATGAGATTTCTGAAACAGAGGAACTTGACAGCTTTCTCACTAAGCAACTTGTGAATGGTAGTGTCAAGATTCGCATTCTCAGCATCATGAATATCATGAATCATTGATCAGAACAGCACCGCCAGTTTAGACTGGATACATTTTGTTTCAAAAATTGTCTGATTTACTTTCCAAAAACCTATCGTGCTTTGATGCACACAGTTCTTCATAGAATATCACTTCTAAGCTAATGGGAAAGAATCAACTTTAACAAGGGTACAGAGACATGGAAATAGCGAAAGAAAGGGGAGAATGCATTAAAAATATTTTAGCTCATGATTTGTTTCCAACGAACACATTATGTGATGGTCAGGGGCGTGCACAGAAATTTTAGGGCCCGTCATGACTTTTCCGGCCCCCTTCCATATTGTTTACCCATATATTTCACCCCTAGTTTTAAAAATATTGGGCCCCCTTCAGGTTCAGGCCCGGGACAACAGGTGTCTCTTCTCCCCTCCCTCCCCCCTGTGCACGCCCCTGGTGGTGGTGATTCACCTACCAAGCTAGATTGAAGAAATATCTGTGCTAGTGGTTTAACAGTTAATGAAGAAGCAATCTGCAATACTTTTCATAGGAGATTTGAGACAGATTATTGAATAGCTTAATTAGAATAACTCAAGAAAAGATGCAGATCTACGAATTTTTCCACACATAGACTCGGCTGATAAAAATTGCTCAAAAAGAGTGGCTGCGGTATCAAATGATACAGACGTCCGTCGTAGTGCAATAACATGCAATGCAAAAACAGATCGTAACCTTTTTTTAAAGTAACTAATCTTGTATTTTTCGTTTATTGAGTTGTTGAAGAAACATGTATGTGATAAACACGAGTTTAAAATGAGCATTTTGGATTACATATTAATTTTTGTACACTTTTAAGTAATTAAAATATTCAATAACAAATGTCGGAGATATCTCCACGTAAAATTGTGGAAACAGCTAGAGCGGCTTTAATGACATAATTAATACATCAGTTGACTTCCTACACTCCAAAAACTGCAGTTCAAAACTGAAAATAAATTTGTAAGTACGCCCGTTGCGAAAAACGTAATGAGTAAGTGAACCAAAATGGCCGCTTTCTTTGATGACCTGTAAAATTATTTCGCGCAGGATTCAATATGTCTACCTAAGATATTCTCACATTAGAACACCTACAGATCAAGATTCTAAAGAGAAAATCTCTGGACCTAAAAATTTTTACGGGACTGCATTGTGGGGCCAGGACTACACTCGAATACGCTACCTTGCGGTGATTTACAAAACTGCCGATGAAACTAAAACATTGCCACGTTGCGTTCCACGTGTGTCTGTTGACGTAAACACAGGCAGTTTGTTCTGAGTATTTATTAACGCAATCGATGAGTCTTAGTTTGCTTTCAGCTACAGAAATTAATATGTCCCTTAGTAGTATTCTCGAGCTTCTCAAAATAATGTTAGTTTTCCTTATTTCCTTCTAAAATATGAGTTGATTGAAAATAGTGAAAGCGAAAACTGCATTAACAAACTTGGATAACGTTATACAAGGTAAAAAATTTTATTGTTTTGTATGAATTTGTAAGAATATGAGTTTTTTTTAAATCTTAAATTAATTTAACTAACCATCTTTTACAGCAGCATTTAGTTGGAAAGGACGGTATGCAAAATATTTTCTTGAATATATTATCGTCGAACAAAATGAAAAATGTTTCACCGAGAAAGAATTTACTCGATTCCTTTTATTCTCAGCTGAAAGGTTTCGCCAAATTTGTTTAGGGTTATAGTTTTAGTATTGTGCGAGCAAAGTAGCCTTGGCGAGATTTCGCGTTTTTAGTTAAACCATTTTTAATTTTTATCATGAGTGGAATAAAATGGTAGTAAGATTACAGAATTCGATAAGTAAAAAGAAATAATGGTCAATCAACTGAAAAGAAAACTACCACCATATATCCGTAAGAATTCTGTAGATGATTTGCATAACTTGACATAATTGAATCGTAACTCAGAAATTAGAAAAATCGAAACAGAAAAATTTTAAATTAACCGATTCGGGAATTCGAGAGAAATAATTCAGCAACAAATGCAAAACAATAAGCGCTAGCCAAGCAAGGCAAAGAAGTATCATCTTCTTTCGATAATAATTTGTAATGTCATATTGAATTTTCTAGCATTAATTGTTGTTCTTGTCAGGCCACAATTATTATTTAGTTTTATCAAGAATTGATGAGACATTGTAACTAGGACAATAGCCTCCAGAATCGTAATCTGCAAGCTTTTCAGAGTTCAAAACAATTTACAGAATATGGTCCACATTTTGCATACTCAACTGCCTTTAGCACCTGCAGTATTATGTGATTGAGAAAAATGGATGTTATATTTGAAATCAGCGCACCTAATAGAATAAAAGTCACTCATTACTGTACAATCACTTTTTCATGACCCGAATTTCGCAGGCCTGTGTAATTTTAGAATATTAACACTTTTTCTAACTGTTGACAAAATCAATAGTCTTTTTACTTAGCTCCGTTATCGATAATTGATGTAGATGAGGATAAAAATCCTAAGGAAGCAAAATAAATTTCATGCTTGCTCCAGAGAAACCTTGATTGAAAATTTTCATTATGATTACTTTTAATATTGCTGTTGTAAGGCAACGAATTTTTGTAACAATGGATCTTATATTTAATCATTTAATGGATAAATTACATGAACTTTACTGTTTTCCATAATACCATTTTTAAGCTCAGTTTTTTAGAAATAAATTATAGCCTATGTTACTTCCGGATAATGTAGCTATCTATGGTTAAAAAAAGGTTAAAATCGGTCCTGTAGTTTTGAAGTTTATACCGGACATCGATACAGAAGTAGCCATTTATGTATACTAGTGTTCGCCCAGTGGTCGAAATTCGACCTTATTCATAAATGAATATTTGAGAAAACTTGTATGAATTTAAATAATTCTAACATTTTTATTTCTACTCTTACTCATGTTTACTGCATATCTGGGAGCATACAATTTATATATGTACACAAAATAAAAAACAGTAATAATTTATTTCAATTTTTTTCCTTTTTGTCTGTTAATCTCAAAATAAATGGATTAAAAAGGATATTTTAGAAATAGGGTCGTTTCCGAAATTTTAAAAGTATTTTTTTTTTTCTGAAAGAGCATGCTTAAAAACAAAGGTTTTAACCATTTTTTAAATAATTTGAAAAAATTCAATATTTTTTAACTGTTATTTTAATTGATGCGCAGATTGAAATTCATTATTTACGCTTCTGCACATGGCATCAAAAGCGATGAAATGCCATTCACTGATGTCATTAGCGCACAGCGCAAATTATCATGACCTGGAAACGTTGTTGACAGCAAAGCGTAAAACTTTTTCTCGGCTATGGAGTAGCGCACCAAAGTACGTCATTTGTAATGTCATAAAGACCACGCTTTATTTCCAAAATCAAACATTAAAAATAATAATAAAAACTAACTGTCGGGAAAATAAAAGTTTTTTCTGGCTCCACATTATTTCTTTTGCTTATTCTATCATTTTCATTGACTAAAAGTAGCACTTTTAACTGAAGAAAATAACCCTATCAAGAAATTGGTGTGGTCGTCAAATTCCTGGCTTGAATAATTTTATTTTGGATACCATGTTGCTTTGTGCTTACCCTATGCAAATAGACATTTCCCTACTCTTTGTTTACGTATGCAGAGGAAGAAGATTTTTCGCGCTGGAATTGGAAACAAAAAATTTCACGCCAATGGATAAAAATCGCCAATTATACAATTTTAGAATGGAATGAAGCAGTAAAACTCAGTTTATACGTAAAACTTCTGCGTGAAAAATATTACTTATAAAACTTCTACTATTATTGAGTAATTTGCTTTGACATCGTCATTAGAAATATAAATTTCCAAGTATGAAATGAACGAACTCTACTCGTGGCAACATATAACTGTTCATTCAAAAACACTGGACGTCGCAAAAAAAGTACAATTTTAAAAAAAGGTCGTCTTTGAGATTTGATTATGGTTAAGGGCGGTGCATGTCACACCTTTCAACACTTTCGACCCTCTCTCCCTTTTGTCACAAATTTTGCGCTTCACCATACTCTCTCTTCCCTTAGTCACATGTCACGCTATTTCCCATAAACGTTCCTATTAAAAAAAAAAGCTTGTTGTCACATTCTCCCCATTGTATGCCCCTCTTGTCATGTCTTTCCTCTCCCTTGTCACAAACTGTTACTATTTCGTGAACCCCACCTTAAAGCGGGACTTCATTCGTGGACAGCCAATATTTTGTGGCAACCGTATGCAAATATACATTTTCCTAAATTCGGAAAAAAAACTCAACATTCATTCGGGGGTGAGCAAAATGGAAATTAAAGCAGATTTTTGAGTGAAAATTTTTCCGCGAATACAATACTTCCTTTTTTGAAAAAGGAAGTAAAAACTGACCTTTGAGCTTCTCAGACGAAGTCAAGGACGGAGACAAGGGGCGATCGTCCCTTCCTTGAGCCGAGATCAAGGAACTCTCTTTTGGCATGTGAAGTTCAGAAAAAGTAATTTTAAACACGATCTTCAATAATGTTACGAAAAAAAATGCTCCCCCTCGGAATTTTTTCAGAATTGTAGTCTTGAAAACCACAATTGTGGCGCATCTCTTAACAAGTAACAAGGATCGGAACTTTGCACAGAAAGCTTTTTGAAGTTCCAAAAACTCAATTTTTGACTATCTTAGATGGCATGCGATGGATTTCGGGGGCGGCTCTCGTCTAGAATTTTTTTTTTAATTGAATTTGATTCCAAAAAGAGCAATTATAGGACACCTTTGATGAATTTTTTTTTAGAAATGGAAGTTCCAAATTAAAAAAAAAAAAAAAATTCTAAATTTAAGACAATTGCCCCCTCTTTGAGTATTTTCTGGATCCGTCCTTGGACGAAATAATGAACCTTTTACATTTGATAAAGAGGTGTTTTGCACTCAATTGTTTTAAAATTTTTATCCCGGACAACTTTGTCAGGGCTAAATTTTATTAGACTGCTTGGAGGCTTATGGCGGACAACGTCACGTCCTTATGACGCAGGGGGAAAAAAACTTCGGAATTTTAACTGAATATTTCCAAGCAAGGATAAACTCAGCTGGAAGACGATAAAATTTTAATAATCACAGAATTGTTGCTCGCGCTTTAAGTGGGTATTGCTTGTTAAAAGCTAGGCATGCTGCCATAGAGTTAGCATTTTTCTAACCAAGTAATTCTGAATTCCTCGTTCAATCCGGGTTAACGTTGAATTAAAGCTTATTATAAGTGAGTTCGACTGTACAATTGATCAAAGAGAAAAAGTAAACTTCACCTGCAAAACTTACCACCTTATAAATCATAAAGTTAAGTTAATTGCGCCTATTACTCTTTCTGCGCCGTTTGTGAAAGGTTAAAAAGCAAATATACTTAAATCAATTCAGCAACGGTTTTGTGAGATTCATACTAACAAAACGGAATATATTAGGAACAACGAAAGAAAAAAAAAATCGCGACTTTCCTTTCCAGAGAAGACAAAAAGAACGAGTTATTCTGACTTACGTCATTTTGCCAAGTCACGGTATTCGATATCTGTACCTCCACTGTCTTCTTTTGATAGACCTCCGATCTTCTTCGTTGTCCAGGTGCTGAGCCTTGAATGCGAAATTCGAGCATCCGCATAAATCAACCTGGGGGCTAGGATGAGCGGGCTCAACCTGAGGTTATATAAAGGGAAAGTGTCTCTTCCTTGATGGCTACAGGCTCAGATATTCATCCACACACGGAACATACAAGACTACATAACATGATTTTGGTAAGAAATGATTAATTATTCTTTTAATCATCGATTAAGCTGGAATTGTTTAATGGATAACTGTCACCAGGGTATGTCCACGGAATGTACTTATTTATTGCATTATTTGTTTTCTAATCGCTTGCATTCTTTAGGCTTTTTTTTTGCCCTTCTAATGTATTATTCTAAAAAGTTACTTGTTGCTCAAAATGTTTTGGCAATTATTGTAGGTGTGTCAATGAAAAAGTGTTTATGATACACATAAATGTGATTTTGTACTGTTGTTTTTTGTATTTTTATCTCCCCCCTCCCTTCCTCCCTTTCCCTCATCCTCACATATTTTCTTTTTATTCCACTTATTTATTTATTTTAATATTTTGTTGTTTATACAACAATATATAATATTCCAGTCTTTGTTGCTTTAACTTGTTTTTATAGAGTTGTTCATTTGTAAATGTGTTCTTCTAAAACGTATTCCTCAGAAGCATTGAATAAATTTGAACAATTTCAATGATTAATTACCAGTAAAGCTAGATCAGTATATAGATTAAAAATATCTAATACTAATAATCATAATTATCATCACTGTTAGCTAATTTCTGGTGGATTTTTAAACTTCTTCAACATACACATGATTGTTGTTCTGATAAAATTGTTCCGGTTCTTGAATGATTTGCAATAGATGAAAGCAACTGTTGCCACCAAATCTAATATAGCTTTAACAATTAATGACGCTGTAATTATTAAACTTAAGGTACTTAGATGAGTAAATATTAATATTATTGTTTTCACTTTTATTTAGTTTCTTTCTGATGGGTTTTCAAATTTCTTTAAAACACCCATGATTACTGTTCTGAACATGATTCCAGTTCATTCCAGATTTGCAATGGATGAAAACAACTGTTGCCACTACTTTAAAACAGTTTCAATTAATGCAGTTGTTATCACTAAGCCTAAATTACTTAAAAGGAAAAATGTCATCATTACCATTAAAATAAAAGAGCTTTTTAAATCAATTAATAAATAAATTCTGTTAATACCATGTAGTTTAAAGTATTTTAACGAATTTATGAGCGCTGTCGTATTTGTTGGACAACAGGACTTTGAATAAATGAAGTTCACGAGTTGCTTAGTGAGGTGTACAAAAAGAATATTGGTTACAATGATATTATCGTAGTTAAAATTTATACAACTAACATTATTAGGAAGCATTTATTAAATAGGTATTATTCTTAGTAGTTATTTGATGTCATAAAGTTTAATTTACTTCAATGGATAAATGCAATCAACGTATGTTGTCAATTAAACGTTTTACGCAAATAAAGTTTTAAAAAATGAAATTATATATATATATATATATATATATATATATATATATATATATATATATATATATATATATATATATATATATATATCACCAATGCAATAGATTTATATTTTTCTGAACATTATTGATATTTTCTCATGAGTTCATTAATTTTTAGAAATGTTTTATTTTAGTGGTCACTCCTAGTTAAAACTATAAATTTTTCAATAGAAGAGCTGCCATTAATAATTTACTAGTTAAAAATAGTTTAAAGACTGTCACAAAAGCGATTCATTGGGGGACTTGGAAATATATTCAAAACTGTAACTGCTGTGTGAGAGATTTTTTTCACTATCGTTCTTTCGTACTTGTTTTTGAGAACATTATACGAATGAATATGATAAATTATTTTAGTTGACGATGAGTTTACTATAAATTCAATAGACATGTTAAAAACTATTTTTTGATATTACTACCCTAAAGATGTTCAGAAATGAATACTGATGAATAAAACACTTAAATGAAGCTTGTTACGAAAACTGAAATTTATGTTGCAAAACTTCAGCCTCTTCGCGTTTTGGATCTGGATTACTTTTGCGGATATTCATTTTATTCGAATTTCTCTCGTTCGTGTTGTTGTTGCTGTCTTTAACCAAGTGCTTTCAAGAATATAAAAGCAAAAATACTTCGAATAAAATTGCCTATTATGAATAAAATTTAAATCATTGTCTGAAAATATAAACATACGACTTTTTATGCCGAAATCAAGAAATGTTATGCAGTCGAGCTTGCTTGTATTGAGCGCAAAGGGACCGCGATATTTGCTCGCTATAACGAGTGCTCGCAAAAAGCGAGTTCGTGAATAAAAAACATAAAAATTCATCATAGTTGCTTCTTTTCTTCTTCTTTTTAATTCGGTACAGTACCAAATAAGATGGTAACTTTGCTTTGAACTAACTGAATGTCTCTTTCTTATGTCATTGTCATTGAGGAATACACGATACATACATACATAATTTTTAAATGTTTCTTTACTCCAAAAATTAAACGAGCTGATGTGTGCATCACATGACTTCCTTTTACTCCAATTTAATGTCATTTCCCCATTATTGGCAATTTTAATGTGATTCAATAGCTTACTCCATAAATATCACCAACAGTGGCCAAATTGGAACCAAATTTTAAAAAACAAAATCGCCAAACTTGTCGCCAAGTTGGCGATAAACTTGGCGACCAAAAGACTGGTGATATATCGCCAAGTGTCCGACATATTATAACACCACTTGAGTTTACATCGAAATTAACAATGATTTCCCCCCAAAAAGGGGCAAAAGACCCCCTTAAAAACATCCGAATGCAACCAAAAGAGAAGGTGCACAACTAGACTCCACTAAAAGTCTACGTACCAAATTTCAACTTTCTGGGACATACCGCTTTTGAGTTATGCGAAATACATACACACATACACACGAAAATTCGTTGTAATTAACTCGGGGGTCGTCAAAATGGATATTTCGGGTGTCTAGGTTCCTATCCACGTGTGGTCGGGTCGAAAAAAACTCAACATTCATTCGGGGGTGAGAAAAATGAAAATTAAAGCCAATTTTTGAGTGAAAATTTTTTCGCGAATACAATAGTTCCTTTTTTGTAAAAGGAAGTAAAAAAGTGCTGTCTGTCATCGCTTGTTCTCAGGATTTAAAATTTATTACTAACTTTGGTTGACTTTGGAATGTTAATGAAAATTTACCAAAAAGGATAGGTTGAGCTGGAAGTCAATAGAAATTCTATAAATCACAAAAATATTACTCGCTTTGGACGGGATTTGCTCGTTAAAAGCGAGTTATGCTCCCATAAACTTAACATTGTACCAACCAAGTATTTTAGATTTCCTCTCTAAATCCGTGTTCTCGCTAAATCAGGGCTATTTAAAGCGAGTTCGACTGTACTACAAAAACAATGATTACTTTTTAAATAAATGTAAAGTTCTTTTGGAACAAAAATATTTTAATGACAAGCTTAAAATAAATTTAAATTAGAAGAAATATTCTGTTACTAAACACACCCAAAGAAAAGTTTAAAATGTGTAATTAAAGCGATTTCAAGACTATTTTGATTGATAAATACGTACAAAAGCATTTCAGAGAAAAATAAGAATAGTATAAATACAAAAATAGCAATGCAAAAATATTGTCAGTCGTCCATTGGATTTTTTTTTCTTCTCTTCTTAGAACCGGAGTCAAAAACATGTAATCAATATAAAAATCAAGACTTGATTGAGTGATCACTGGATTTCAATCTAGCTCTCGATCTTAATCTTTCAGATTAAGATTGAGAGCTAGATTGAATCAAGCCAATAATGGAATCAAGCCATTTTTTTTTACAAAATCACCTTTATTTTCATCATTTAATTATAAAATCAAAATCACCACTTAGTATGCCCCCCCCCCCCTTTTTGTCCAGCACCATTTTCAAATCTCTTGGGCATAGAGTCAACACTAGAGTTTTGCAAATTTCTTTAAATCCTTGATCTCTAAACCATGTTTTTAGCAAAGCACAAATCTTTTTTTCTTTCGTTGTGCAATCAGATTTTCACTCAATGTCACAATGGTCGGCCTCTTCCGTGGAGATATATCCAAAGTTAACAAAAAGATAAAAAGTGACCGGATTTAGAAAAGACAGCAAAACTATGTAGAAATGCATAACACTTAAACAAAACACAATACTTATGACAAAAAAAATAAAATAATAAAGGTGATGTTATAGCGTTTAATTAACTGGTAGGGCTAAACAGCTGTTATAAACACAGCTTGAACAACCTAAAAAATTCGAAAATTAAAAATTCCGAACTTGATTCCATTAATTCGCACAATGGTGTATTTACGCGTGAAGCTTTTCTTACGTAAGAAGAGTCATAATGTACTTTGCTTCATTACTTAAGAGCTTCAATTTAAATGAATATTAATTACAGTTTATGCGTAACCTATTAAAAAATGTTATTTGCTGTTATGTGCAACTGTTGGTTTCCAGTCATCCTGAAGCTAATTAGTTAAGAATATTCTACAGTTATATTTCGCATACCATAAAAATAACTTTAAATTACTTTCATGTTTTCTAAATTCAGGATATTGACTTTTTCTTAAAGATACTATTATTTTGCTTTAATCATATTACCAGTGGGAAAAATGGCAACTGTATACCTCTAACAGCATATAATTTAAGTTTGAAGACATGCATTCGATTTGATCGAGATCACTGAAATATAAATGTATAATATATTTGCATTATACATGTCTACATTAAAATACAAAACAAAAATGTTTCTCTTCCGTTAAAAATTAGTTCTTTGAGTTTGCTTTAGTTGTTTTTTTTCTTTATTTCCTTTTTGTACTTCTACTAAGTTTTGTGTTTTTTAAAGGCATTTTACAGCTTGTTCATATTTTCTGTACTAGTTTTCGGCTTGAAAGAATTGTTGAATTTCGTTTCTTTAGTATAATTTGTTTTCCCCCCAAGATGTCTGAATTTAACAAACTGCTTGGTACTATCACAACCGTAAATCTTTATTATTATTACTACTACTATTATTATTGTTATTATTATTATTATTATTATTACTACTATTGTTATTGTTATTATTGGGTCATTTCACGGTATTTTTGACATTTATGTAGAGTCCATAACGTGACATTTTTTGGCCATAACTTTTTAATTTACTGTTTGATTGTCATATTTTATTTTGAGCTTTTCCTACCAACACACCAACGCAAATTAAAATAATTTGCAAATCAAACAGTAAATTAAAAAGTTATGGCAAAAAAAAAAAAAAAGTCACTTTACGGACTTATTTTACGCGTTTTCGATTATACGTGGTTTAAGATTTGACACCATTATTTTATTTCAAGCGGATAAGTTTCGGGTTTTACGCGGATGCGGCAATGCAAACAGATAATATTTTCCTCTCTTTCAAAATTCTAACTCCTAAATATTGCAGATTAGATGTAATAAACTGCATTTTGATGTGCTAATAATCGAGCTTGGGCCACTGGAGACATTTTATGCGATTGGTTCCAGAGCTCTTTCCAGAAGTAAAGTTATTAAACTCACACAGTTCAGAACTCACTGGAAGAAGATCTTTTAGGAGTGACAAAGGATTGCAAAACCGATGAGGATACCGACACCGGTGACACACAGCCAAAAACGTTCGCACTGAAAATTTTGAGCCATTCTTAGACAATAGAAATGATCTTTCTGATTTGTTAGTGAAGGAAGATTTTATCATGGAAATGATGCAAAGAAAAATTCCTAGTGACTGCCAAAAGACTATCATAGCCAGCTCCTCTTTATAAACAGAACACGAAATTAATTTATGTTTTCTTTTTGCATGTTGTGCATAAAAATCGATATAAGTACACATATAAACTCATTATACAATTAGTCATCACTGGAATGAAGTATTTTTTTATGTACGGAACATATCCCCTATTTTAACACTAATATTAGGTCTCAATTTACGCGGCATTTCCGTGGAACGTAACCCCCGCGTAAAACAAGGATCTACTGTATTTTGCAAAGCAACTCAAAAATCTCTCTAACAAGAGATTTAATATCAGTCGTTTCTATCAGCTTAAAAAAATTGACGCAGGGAAACATTTCGATTGTGAGTAGGGATTGCAATAACCGACCAACAATGCAATACCCGTATCCGGTATTCTTAAAACGTGATGCCGGAATACCGGTATTAGAAATTTCTCAAAAACCTATTAAAAACTTATTGTTTCGTTGCCATATTTCATATTTTTGTGCAAAAAGTGCATAATTTATGAAAACTTATTGTGAACAAAAACGAATGTTTATGAAGGAAGAAATGTTATAATAACAAAAATGAACAATAATAAGAAATATAATAGATCAATTGAATTGTCACTAATAAGCCTGCAGCTCATTTTAGGAAACAAATTTCCTACAGTTGAAGATACTCCATCTGAATTTACGCAGGTGGGTGGTAACATTAATAATGCCCGATACGCCTCCTCTAATTGCGTCGAAATCCTTCATCTTCAAATAATTCGGCGTGTAGGCTTTGGAAAAATTATTTGTGTGTGCGTGTGTGTTTATTTTGCATTGTGTGTAGCTTTTTTTTTTTAATTTTTTTAAATAAAAAGCTAGCTGTAATTTCTCTTCGAGAGACAATTCAGTATCAATATCATCTTCAACGGTTTCCTCTTGATCAAGCTAAGTTTGTGTTTGCTTTTTATTAACAATTTGGTTTGAAATTTACGATGAACCTAAGTTTGATCTTTTGTTAGTTTATTTCGTTTGTTATCCTTTAAAAAATCTTTTCAATTATGTTAATACCTGAAAGTTTGTTCCAGTTGATCACGCCTTTCCTCTAAGCAAATTTTCAAGGCACTATACAATTGCTAAATATTATCTCGCCAAGTATACAGCTAAGCAGCGAGAAAGGATAGCCCACTAATACCGGTGACAAGTTACCATTTGTTATACTACCAAGAAAAGGGTAATCTCAAAATTGCATACAGTTGAGATCCAAAAACATATATCATAAAGTGTTGCTGCAGTTGATGGTTATAATTAATTATTCATAGCACATATACATTCGTAATTAAACTTAAAATCAACTTTTAAAAAACAGCAAGTGAGTGATCAAGGAAATTGAGGAAGTAAAAACACGGTGCACATAACTGACTGGAAGGAACAACTAAAACCTTATCGGTCAGAACACGTTATTCAACGAGTGTAAAAAGATTGCTTGCATTTTTTTTAATAGAAAAATTTCGTTCACAGCAATTTTTCTTCTTTGTATGCACACCATGTACATTTGGGCTTACAGCAATCATAATGGCATTTAAATGTTTAATGTATAGCATGTTCTGTCAAGCTACACAGGTCCTGCTCTCTTGATCGGACCAGCCGGTTATTAGGACCAAAATGGTCCCGTCCTATTGTGGTCCTATTAACCGGAATCGACTATATCTGTTCTTTTCGTTTTGACGCGAGTTCAGCTTCTTGCCATTTTAGGCATTCAACTTTCGTATTTTGTCTTCCACAGGTGCTGGGTCTTCTGACCCTTCTGGCTGTTGCCCACACAGAGGCAGGGCATGTAAAGGGGAGGCCTCCCGTAGACTGGACCCAGGAGAAATTGCATCAGGTACAATTTAGAAACACGTTATATTTTCGCCATTCATTGAGCACCAAGAAAATTTTTCTGCTGAGTATCCAAATAAGGAAAGGACTGTTTAGATTTGCCAAAAGAAAATGGCAAATACTTTTCTATCGCCACATTGCATGGGCCCCATATTTAAGGGCAAGTGGGGGCTCAAGCCCCATCTCCCTAAAAATTTTAACTATCTTGCTTTTAGTACTTTTTTCTTTGCAAAATGTAAAAACATTTCTTCTCCAGCCATTAATGTGTAAGTCATTGAAAAGTCATTGAAAATGTCAAATTTTAACAACTCTAATATCTGAAATCGGTTTCTATGGGGAAAATATTCTGCTAAACCATGGGGAAAATATCTGAGCCCCCCCCCCCCCTTAAAATTTTTTATATGGGCGCCTATGCCACATTGCTCAAGTTCCGATTAATCAATACCGGAAAATTTGTGCATGCCCGAGTCTCACTCAGGCGATCTTGTATATCGTGCTGCTTTATTTCTTCATACTCGTCTGATTCTAATAACAAAGTGTAGGAATTTGGCAAGGTTTTTTTTTTTTTTTTTGGTGCTGTATTTTCAGCAGAAACCAAATAAACAAGCTTGTATTTCAAATCTGAAGTACAATTGTACAATAGATGACGAAAATGGAAGAAAATGAAAATTGAAAATTAACTATTGAATTTCAGTTATTTACCACAATGCTACAGTATGCACCATTTTTCTTGTGTAAAATACGCAGTGCATTTTGATGATTAGCTATAATTTTGTTAGAAAGTTTCTTCTTGTTAGAAAGCTTTAGTAAAAAGTAGTTGTTAGGTGTGGGAAAAGTATTTTAATGTATGTTTTTTTAATGAGATTCTCTACTGGTAAAGAGATTTTGTCAATTGAGTTGAGTGATTTTTTAAGTAAATGATAATGACCAGCATTATTCACAAAAATGAGAAATTTATTCAATTTCTTGCACATCAATAATCTTCAAAAAGTACTTCAATAATTGAAAAACGTTTGCGAAAAATTTAACCTCATTCGTGTGAGGCAAATCGTAGCATCCCACTTTGGCGCAGTTTTTGAATAAACATTTTCCCGAGAACTTAATGCTGTGGCAAACTTTCCTTATTCTCAAACTTATCTTACTTTTGAAACTTATGTAATACTTGTTTCTTACGTCTTTTCTAAAAATTTAATTTCTGCATAAATCTCAAGTTTCAACGGAGTTCTGGTGGTGCTTATTCACCCATTATCGCCCCCATGCAAAATTGTAAATGGGATTTCTCAGATATTTTCCCCATGGTTTAGCAGGATAATTTCCCGTTGGAAACAGATTTCAGGATAGATTAGGGTGACTAAAATTTGACATTTTTAACAACTTATTGATTAATGGCCGGAGAAGAAATGTTTTTACATTTTTGCAAAGGAAAAAGTACTAAAAGCAAGGAAGTTCTAACTTCTATGGGGGGGGGGGGACTCGAGCCCCCACTTGCTCCCCCCCTATATGGGCGGTTCACCAATAGAGGGGTCAAGTCTGCGAAACTCGTACGAAAACACAATACTCTCATTTGGAAAACAAAGTGCCTAAATACGAAGTTTTTAATTTTTTTTTTCCCCCCCGCTTAAAGGCCTTCAAAAGACGGTAACTTCTTTGAAAAATAATGACAGATTTCTTGTTATAATATTAATAATCCAAACCACTTACCTTTCTCAATGCAAATTGCCCGAAGAATTCAACTTCAAACGCTTCTCCTGTAAAATTTCATTTCTTCATATTGCAGCACTCTTCTTCCAATTGAGCGAATTATAGAAAGTGAAAGTTGAACAATCTAAAATATTTAGTTATCAGAAGACGTATTTATCCAACGCGCCCTTAATACTAAATGCCTAACGTATTTGTCTCAAAAAGTACTTCCGTCAAACGCTAGCTCTGACTTCCGCTACACCTAGCAACGCGACCTAGCGGAAATATGAGGATGGCTTACTATGACGATGGATCCAAACAATTCAAATCAAACTGTTAATTAGTTGATTTCAAAATTTAAATTCAGAAACTAACCAATTGCGTTCTTCATTATTAATTTCTTATACCTTCCGATAGGTCGTGGCAGTGGCAGGTGTACCAAACTTTACTTATTCTCGTTCCCTCGATTCGGGATCACTTTTGCTCTATGCTTGGCTGCACTAAATGGCACTGGCGCTTAACGGGCCTTGACAATTTCTGACTTTTCTGTATTAAACCGATGCATCTATGATCCGCTCATGCATCCACCAATCAATGTCAACGTTTCAAAAATTGTTTATTTTTGATTGGACGTCGCCCATTTTGACCGCAAGAGGCGCTGATGGCAACCCCTTCATCCACCAATCAATAGCAACGTAATGGAAACAGGGGTTCCCTGTAGGGCTCTCTTCGTTGTCATGAGTTTCGGAGATTGTCATGGCCTGTAAGAATTAAGTGGGGTCATGCTCTATGTAAAAAGCGAGAAAGCGACAGGCATTTAGTTTTAAGGAAAGGTTGATTTATCTTCACCGTTTGTTTATCAAATAAGGGGTTTATGTAAACAATAATATCCTCAGGGAAGATCCAATTTTTATACAAGGAACTGAGGTGGGTAAAAAATGTGGTGTGGCTATGATAGGTGGAGATTTGACCTATACGATGTTCACTTTTTTTTGCGCAGTTTAGCAGGGCCAGATTAAGGCATGGGCACATGGGGCACGGGCCCAGGACACCAGCATTTGAAGGCACCAAGTCTGTAGATGAAGTTTTAATTGGACTCATTTCATATCGCACTGTAGCAAGATGCAAATATTAAAACTAGAAAAAAAAATATTCCCTCAAAAATTTAATCACTTTTCCAAATCCCAAAACCACTCTGAGTTCAGTCTATAGTTCCACTATTAAAAGTTTACTGCAACGAGCTAAGTTTGACGACGTTTTTATATAATGATGTTTAACTATCGTATAATATTCTACTGTGGGCAGGTAAACGGCAGGATCTGCAGAAATGAGTTGTCGAGGTTTTTGAAGAAGTGCGTTTTGGATTCAATTCGAACAATAGGGAAATACTGAAGTTAGATGTTATTTTCGATTTTTTTTTCAGCGGAAACCAAATCAGCAAGCTTGTACATTAAAGCTAACGTACAAAAGATGACAAAAATGCAAAAAAAAAAGAGGAAATATGAAAAACTGCCCCTATACCTGTTTACGGTCCTTTCTACTTTTTATAAAGTATTTATATTGTAATAAAACATACCGCCAAATTTAACATGGCTGTGTTAATACAAAATATTTTATTGTTTCACTATATAGAATAAGTAGAGGGGGGGGGGACACCAAATAAATTTCGTGCCCAGTGTCTTCAAAAATTAGTCGGCTCTGCAGTTCAGTGAAAATGGGACGCGTTTTTGACGCAGATTTGAGTTGGATTTCTTTTGCAAAAAGGACTACGAAAGTAGATCAGCGTCAATCGATTTTCCTTATTTCCCCAAAAGGAAGTAAACATTGTCAATGTCAAGCTTCAACTTTTAAAAGCCCCCCTATAATGCTACAGCGTTCAACTATGTATTGCTTACTCACGCCAACTTTGAATAGGACAGATGTATTCTGTCGTGTGCAGGTAAAGGACTTTTTTTGCATTTTTCGGATCTATTGTACATTACCTTCATTGTACAAGCTCGTTTACTTGGTTTCCGCTGAAAAAAAGGCGCGAAAAAAACGTCTAATTTCAACATTTCCTCATTGTCAGTATGGAATCCAACACACATTTCCTCAATATCTCGAAAACTTATTTCTGCAGATACTGCTGTTTACCTGCACACGGCAGTAAAAGTAACAAATGGAACCCTTGCAGAAACTGAAAGCTATAAACTTACAAGTAGTATTTGTTTTCTAGAAGGCGCATTAAGCTCATTGGTTGTTCATCAAAAGTAAATTTAAAATCACCAGGCCCAAGAGTAGCTTAATATTTTAGAGGACGATTGTCGTGGCAAAACGTAAAGATTTACATATTTCCACTAGAGAAGGCAGAACAACCAAACTTTTAAGTTGATAGTAGTTCAGCGTTTTATGGTGCTTGTCGTAAGACAATAAAAAAAGTGCTATGTATCCGAAATCGTGACATAATCGAGGTCAATAAAAATGATTCGTCTAACATTCAAGAAATTGATGCGTGCATCTACAGTTAATTTAGTTTATTCTTGCATTAAAACAGCTTTTTAAATGAAAGCAACAGAAGAAAATTATTTTTTGTACATATTTATTTTTATTTATTTATTTTGTTATGAAAAAGAGACGTTAGAAACATTTCAATTATTTTTTTGCAAGAAAAGAACTCAAACTTATAACAGAAACTGCATCAAATTCAAGTCAATTCAGATGACTTGAGAGCACCCTTATTTTACGAATGGGGTTGTTTCCTTCAGTAGTACTTTTTGTCACTGAAATTGATAAAATAAGCAAAAAAAAAAAAAAAAAAAAACATGGACTCAGAAAATACTTTCATTTTCCCAACAGTTATTTTTTAATTTATTTTTTTAAATGTCCGATTCTTCAAACAAGACGTGGTCTTTATCACGCCACAAATGATGCACTATAGAGCATCTTTCTATTGCATTTCCACGTTATGATAATCAAGAAGCGAATTACAACTGCGCTCTACGCTTGCTATCAACCATATTGTTGCCAATACACGTGAGTAAAGATGCGAGTTAAATATTTTGAACAATGAATGGCAACACTGAAAGGCATTTCATCATTTGTGATGTCATCGGCAGAAGCGTTAAACGATAAAAGAGCATCGATTTAAGTTATTTTTTAAAAATATTAAACTTAAAGAAATTACTTAAAAAATGGTCAGATTCTATGTTTTTAAGCATGCTCTTTCAGAAAAAAATACTTTTACAATTTTGGAAACGACCCCATCGTCAAAAAAGAAAAGAAAAAGGATTTTCCTCGAAAAACGATATTTTGACTTTTCTTTAGTAGTCTCAAATTTAAAGTTAAATTTTATCAGCTTCAATTTTTGAGAGGACAGAGAAAAAGCGCGACATATCTAAATGATTCATATAAAGAAGAGTTACTAGAATTCCTGACTTGTAGGTCGTGCTTTATACAGGATCTTTATCGCCGATGCGACATTTTCCTTGACATTAGTCTGGCTACTTGAAAATTGTTCAATTGAGAGGAATATCTCTATCTCAACGAGGCAACGAATCAACGAATAAAGAAATTTCTCATCTCCCTAACATCACGAAAAATCGTCTAAAATTGCGTCTTTAGAACTTCAATGTCGAAACATTTTTGGTGGAGAGTTTTCAACCTCATGCTTTCACCAACGTCGCCAAAGAATTACTACGATTTGCTTCAAATCGGACTTAAATCCCGAAAATTTCCCAGGGAGAGCCTCCGAACCTCCTGCCTCAAGCATAATTGAAGATCGCTAAAATTGCGCTTTTATGCACGCTTAAATATCGAAAAATGAATGAATAAGAACTTATGAAACCCATCCTTTAAATTAACGCTACCAAAAATGTTGAACAATCGCGTTTTTAAGAATGTAATGTAAAAGAATTTCCGAGGGAAGGTTCCGAGAATCCGATTTTCCAAGATCGTCCAAAATTACGATTATATAACTACAATTTCAGAAACTTTCCCCCCGGTGTAAAGTTCCAAACCCCATTCCTTCTTCTTAAGTCATTAAAAAGGGCTTACAATTGCGTTTTTGGGATCTCAAGTTAGAAAATTTTTCGGAGGAGTGCCCCCCAAGCAGTTCATCTATCTCCTGTCCTAATCAAAGGTCGTCTAAAATTGCGTTTTTAGACCTTCAATTTAAAAAAATTTCCAATGGAACATGCTTGGATCGTATCATTTCCCCTAATGTTACCAATGATAATCTACAATTATGTCTTTAAGGTTTCAATTTGACGAATTATTTAAAGAGGAAGGCCACAGAACCTCTCCTCTCACTAACATCACAAAAAGCGTCTAAAAACCATTTATGAAACTTAAATATGGAATCTCAATTTGCGCTTTTGGAGCTCCAATATTGAAAACTGACTGGAGAAGAATTCCTGTGAGCCCCATTCTTTCTCTTGACCCTTCCAAACATGGCCAACAATCGTGTTTTTAAGACTTTAATGAGAATCATTTCTGGAGAAGATTCTCCAAACCTACTTCCTTTCAACATCACCATGCGTCAATAAAAGTTTTTTTTAAAATGTTTTTTAAACTAAGTTTTTGAAGGAGATCTCGTTAACATCCTTTCTTTGCTCAGATATTAAACCGTTAAATCATCTAACGTTCTAACGAATCCTATTTATCTTCAAATTGTATTTAAAAATAATTTTTAAATAGTCATTCTCTCATTGCTTACTTCATTATGTCCAGTAAAAATACTGGTAAAAAGTGATGGCATCTTAATGTTGAAACCTTTATTTTATAAGGAAAAAAATGTATCATTGAGGACTTATATGACTTAAAAATATCTCCCGAGTCCTCAAATGAATCAAAAGTTTGAGGTAGATAATAGATCCGGAACACTGGAAATTGTTTTTTCTTTTTCATTCCTTATACTCGAAACGTTTAAATTTTCATTCAATCACTTCAAATATATTATTTAAAAAACCGGTATGGGTTCATTTCTTCAAATTTTTGTTACATTTTTATAATTCACCTCCCCCCTTCCCCAAATGATGTATTAGTCATCCACCCGCCCCCCTCCCCTCTGTTAAATGATCGTCTGGATCTGGATCCAACCCTAATCTCTCCCTTCCCCCCTTTGAGAAAATCTGGACGCTACTGACGACGTCAATAATGTAATAACTTTCAGAGTTTCTTGATCCTAGTTCATTTAGGAGGTTTCTGGTTGACATTTTGCCCAACATGACTCAATCTTCTTCCAAATTGTTTTATTGAGTTAAATATCTACTCCCCATAGATACAACGAATATAAAAACTGAGTCTTTCGTGGACGGCGTTAGTAATATAACACCTTTTTGATTCTCTAGACCAGTAATTCTCAACCTGTGGTCTGCGGACCATCACGGGTCCGCGAGCAATTTTCATGTGGTCGGCGAACAGCTAGTAAAAATTAATCTATATTATTTTTATTCACTCACTGGCCAATGAATTAGAAACCCTAAATTAATATTTCATTGGACCACCTTTTGCACGGATAACTGCTCTGATTCTTTTGGGCATCAAGTCTACTAGCTTCTGGAGTACATTTATATCCAGAGAATATCATGCAAAGCTTTTTAGATCTTGTAAATTAGATGGAAGAGAAGAGTGCTGTCGGATGCGTTTTTCCACCATATTTCACACATTTTCTACGGGGTTAAGATCCGGGCTATGTGGTGGCCAGGGATTGGAAGTTATACTGATGATCAGAGAACCAATTTTCTACACTTCTGGCGCGATGTATAGTTGTATTATCGTCTATGAAGTTTCCATTGCCATCAGGATAAAAATGCAACATTGCAAGGTGCACTTGATCTGCCAGTATATCTAGGTATCACATGGCTGTTTGTTTACTGGTGTTTCTCGAGGAATACCAGGGCACTCTTTCCTGCCAGCAGAACAGTAACCCAAGTCATAACAAAAAAAATTGCATACTTCATCCCTAGCACGCATTCAAATGCAAATCTCAAAGGTTTCTAATTCATCGAACTGTGAGTGCAGTTCCATTAAATTTACTAAAGTAAAATTTTGCATTCATTTCATTTCACTTAATATAATTGTAGTGAAAACATTATTTCGATTGTATGTAGTCCGCATAGGATTCGGAAGGGTACAAGAAATGAAATGGTTGAGACGTTGTCTAGACTCTTGTTCATCCAGATGTGTCTAACTCACGTCTCGTCCGACACGTCTAATGCTTCTTCCAAACTGTTTGATTGAACTGAATATCTCTTCCTCGACAACTTAAAGAGTTTAAACGGCTTTCACGACCGAATTCAATAATATATCTACTCTTCTGGGTTTGCTGACCGTATTCCATTCAGAATGGCATTTCACCTGACATGTCTTGGTCTTGCAAGCAAGAAAAGAAAATGTTTTAATTTTTAAATTTCTTACATGTTTATTTTAGGGGTGGTTAATTGTACTTACAAAGTAAGCTAACTTAAATTCAGCTTCTACACCTTTAAAAAAAGTTGATTTGCCGGATTTTGAAATTTTTTACGCAAAAAATCAGTCTAATTTTTCACCAGTTTATCCATTAGTCAAGTGACCCATTTTCTTTTGAAGAAAGATGACCCTTAGCGACAAAGGGCAATTTTTAATTTCCTTCGAGCTTCTGGAAATGCGACAACTGCGGGTTTTAGAACGACGGAAATGTGTCACCACCCCATAAATCTGTCGCGTTGATCTATTTTCCATTGTTCCTGTTACTCTGCTTTCGTTTTCGAAAAAAAAAAAAAAAAAGCCGATGCCAAGTCATGATGATTTCTGTGGTCAAAGGTCGTGAATGACTTTCTAATAGAAAAAAAAATTGAGCTGTTGCTTAAAAGGGCAAAATCATTGCTTGAATTCGTAATCAGTTGTTTTTCAATTCCAATGTGACCTCTACGACAAAAACGACTGAAGAGGAACGGATTAGAAAGAAAGTTTCACTCTTTATGTCATGAGTAACAATAGAAAGACATCCTAATTTAGGTCAAGAATGTTCCATATGATTGTAAGCAACGAATTTTGAGCTTGAGATTTTCGAATTTCTTTTAACACATTAGTTGCCGCATTTTCTGAAAATCTCGGACAGGCCACGCACGCAGTGCGCAAGTAAAGGACTACCCATTGCTTGTTTATACTGTATTTCATCAAAATCCACTAAGGTGTTTGACAAGTAATGCTCAAAAAAAAAAAAAACATTAATGCTACGAACACGAATCTCAAATATATAGCAATGTATGTTTTAGCATTTCATACAATTAGTCAAGTCCAGTGGCGAATACAAGGGGAAAGTCATGGGGGTCAGGAATCCCCCCTCCCTTAACCATCGACAACAGAATCCACTCACACTGTTCAAACACTTTACGCATAAAATGTAAACGATTACAGTATCTTTTCAATTCATCATTAACTTTTGAAAGTAAATATTTGAACTACTACTGTGTTACATTGCTTATGAAATTAATCTGCAACGTTTTTCCCCAAAAAGATGCCTTATTCCTGACCTATTTGCTGCTTTTTATAGATCCCCAAGCAGTTTCAGAAATTTTTCGTGCCTAATACTATAGATTCATTGGGGGGGGGGGGGGTATCCTTCGCATGATCCCCCCAAAAACGGTTTTCTGTATCCTCCCCTGGTCAAGTCCCTCATGAAACTGGCGACCTGAACAGAATGTTTAGTGTCAGCCCCGAAGACTGATGAGACCTCAACGAAATATCCCGGGTCAATCATTAAATTTTTAATAACTAGTGTGACTGACGTATCGGCTAACGTGTTGAATTAATATTTCATATTTTAAAACTACTTCCAGTTCTACTTGACTTGACCTTTCACAAAAATTGTAGAGTCGTTTTCATTCCCTAAACGTATCTTTATAAGTGTACACTACTTTTAATGGATCCTTTCTTTAATATAAATTTCTTTACTGCTCTAACTCTGAATTGTGTTTTTCGTATATTACTTATACTTTAATATTAACTATTGAGTTGTCTCTAAAGCCTGGAACTCATTTAGTTCTCAACTCTCCAACAGCTGAAAATACGATTTCGTAATTCACGCAGGTCGGTGGTATTGTTAACAATGCGCGATAAATATCCTCTTATTGTCTAGAAGTCCTTCATCTTCAAATAATTCGGTCTCTTGCGTGTTATATTAGGAAAAATCCTTTTGTGTGTTTATGTTTCTTTTGCATTGTGTGTATTATATATATATATATATATATATATATATATATATATATATATATTTTTTTTTTTTTTTTAAATTAATAGCTAGTTGTAATTTCATTCCTAGAGACCATACTTTTCCAATACTAACATCTTTTTCTCTTTAGTGGGAGAGGTTTGCGTTCAGTTTTTATTATTAGCCCTTTGGTTTGAAATTTACGATTAACTTGACTAAATTTTATCTTGTTAGTTTCTCCTATTCGTTTTTCCTTTCTTTTCAAAATTCTTTACAATTATAATTATGTAAATATCTGAAAATATGTTTCAATTGATTATGCTAGTGCAAATTTTCAAGGCACTGTATAATTTCTAAATATTTTATTGAAAAGTATAAAGCCAAATAGCGAGATAGGGTAATAAACTAATATCGGTGATAACAAATTACCGTTTGTTATGCTTACAAGAAAAGTTTTTGTCAAAATTTAGTACAGTTCAGACAAACAATTAGAAGAGAAATAAAAGTATTACTGAAATTGATATTTAGAATGAATTGTTCATAGGTGAATGGGACAAATGCATTCAAAATTACACTCAAAATTAACTTTCACAAAAGGGAAAGTGAGTGATCAAGGAAATGGAAAAAATGAAAACATGGTGCACAAAATTCGCACAAAAATGCGATTCATCACACCATCTAGTTACGACTTTATCATTTTGCAATCTTTTCACTCCTTTCGTTTAATGATGTCCTATTAATTCGTGCTTTTGAAGCCCGATTTTTACATCAATAGTTTGATTTTGGTTCTGTATCATAGTAAAAGAAATGTGCATTTAAAACATAAGTAGAGATTTAATAAGTTAAATTAAAACTTCTTTAATTGAAACTATTTATTATTTTCAGCTAATACCGAAAATACCGGTATTTTACCTCAGCAAATACCGGTATTACGAAATTGAAAAATTTCTCGAAATACCGGTATTCGGTGTACCGATATGGCAATCACTAGTCACACGCAAAGCATGGAACACGCGCTCTTTTAACCCTAGTAAAAAAATTGAAAGTTTTTTTTTTTTTTTTGTTTTAAGAATTGGGTTCTTTCCTTCAGTTAAAAATAGTACTTTTTGTCACTGAAACTGATAGAATAAGCAAAAAAAAATAACATAGACTCAGAAAATACTTTCATTTTCCCAACATTTTTTTTTTCATTAATATTTTAAAATGTCCGATTCTTCAAACAAGGCATGGTCTTTATGACATCACAAATGCTGCACTATGGCGCATTTTTCTACCGCATTTCCACGTTACGATAATCAAGAAGCGAATTACAATTGCGCTCTACGCTTGCTATTAACCATATCGTTGCCAATACACGTGAGTAAAATGCGAATTAAATATTTTGGACCATTGAATGGCAACACTGGATGGCATTTCATCATTTGTGATGTCATCGGCAGAAGCGTTAAACGATGAAAGAGCACCGATTTAGGTAATTTTTTTAAAATATTAAACTTAAAGAAATTATTTAAAAAATGGTCAGATTCTATGTTTTTAAGCATGCTCTTCCAGAAAAAAATACTTTTAAAATTTTGGAAACGACCCCATTACGTTCACATGGCTCGATGTTGGATAAGCTTCTTCATCTAATGGCACTAATTAACAGAAAATCGCAATTTTTGGACTTAGTCCTTCTGGCTTTGAGGTACAGAGTTAACACAGAATACAAACTGTATCACAGTAGAAAACGCTGAATTAATTGTATTTACAGAACATGCATTTCATCTCAGATACGTTTGGATTAGTGTACTTTCGGATTACGGGGTGCGGATTAAAGAATTTCTGCTGAAAAAGATTCTAATGCTTAATAAACAGCAAATAAAAGAGATATTAATCCGAATTAAAAGTACTTTCCTCTTTCAGGACGATATTCCGTCACCACAAATTTCAGTTGCTCCAGCCCAGGATGCAGTGGAGGGGTGGATTCACGACCCCAAAGACGCTCTAGAAGACCATGCACGTATTAAAACAGCATCCAAAGCAGGTGAGTTCAATGTCCCCTATGACTAGGCTTGCCAGACGTCCCGGTTTGGCCGGGACAGTCTCGGTGTCCCGATTGGTTCACTTCACGTCCCGGTAAAAGAAAAATTTGAATAGATGACCAAATAAGTCCTAATGAACAATAAACTCTGAAGGATTATTTAGAATAATTAGTTTGTCATCTGCAATATTAACATGCAAAATTAATATCGGATTAACTTGTGAAGATTTTTGGAGCAAGATTAAAACCAAAAAATATTTTCTAAACGAAGTCCTAAGCTAATGAAAAGTACATAAATATTGTTCAAATTTTTATTCCTCACTTAAAATATTTCTTCCTATTTCAGGATATTTTTTTTTTTTTGGACATAAGAAATGGAATATTAAAATTTATTGGCTTGCATCATTAATTATTATATCTGGTTTTGGTTCATAACTAATCAAGGACGCCCATATAGGGGGGCAAGTGGAGGCTCAACCCCCCCTCCCACTTGAAATTAGAACTTCCTTGCTTTTAGTACTTTTTTCTTTGCAGAAATGTAAAAAGATGTCTTCTCCAGCAATTAATGAATAAGTTATTAAAAATGTCAAATTTTAATAACTCTAATCTGTACTGAAATCGGTTTCTATGGGGAAAATATCCTGCTAAACCATGGGGAGATATCTGAGCCCCTCCCCCCCCCTTAAAATTTTGCATATGAGCAGCCTTGTAATTGGTGACCATTTATTCATAGCATTGAGAATGAACAACCCTCTAAAACACTCTAAAAACCAGCCAAGGGTGTGTACCCTTTTTTTAATACCGCTACTCGGGGGGGGGGGGTTGCATTCTGGTGTCCAGGCTGAACATTTCAGAAATCTGGCAAGCCTACCTATGACATGACCTCCAAGTTCAGAGAGCAAAGTATACTCTTTCGAAATATTAACCCCACTTAGTAAAACCGAGCACAGTGAGCAAGTGTTCACAACCATTAGCGTCACAATGTAAATCAAAAATGAACTTTCCAAATCGGTAGGTTCAATATAAAATAACAACATTTTTAACATTATATTTTGAAGTTTTTTCCCTTTTGAAATTTATTTGACCTGAAACTTTTTTAAATTATTTACCTGCTATAAAAAAAAGAGAGAGAGAAAGAAAAAGGGTCGTTGTGATAGAAATGTATTGCACATTAAGAGAGGATATCTTATATTTATCGCTATTCTGCTCAAAATATTTTCAAGTTTATATACTTGAGTCAAGTAACTTGACTTTAACAAGTTTTGAGCGAGTACATAGTGAAAAAAAAAAAAGCTTTCAAAAACACTTTTAAATTAATTACTTAAATAATCAAAGGAAGTTTCGAAAACCTGAAGATTTTGAAAAGTTTTAAATGCTCAAAATTGACAAATCTAGGCTTGCCGTGCGAGTTTAACCTTGAAATAAGTTTTTTTACTTTATTAATATTACTACAAGCTTTTTTTTTTTTTTTATCAGAAAGAGAGAATTGTGCAGACAATGTTGGCAAAAATATTTATTTAAGAAGACAATTTATTATTTATTTATTTATATTTTCTTAATTTAACTTTAAAACAATTTTGTCAACGAGGGAAAACAAGTCCTGAGTCTTTTTATTTTTAATTTTATTTATTTATTAATTTATTTTTCAAACGATTAAAGTTTTTTTTACAGAAAAAATGTTAGACACTTAAAAGGTGCTAGTAGGAGAATGTGGGGCAAAGTGAAATGGTTAAGATGACTGAGTTTTTTCAAAAAGAACAAATTGGAAATTTGTTTTGAAAATTACAGTATACATAAAGAAAGAACATTCATTGTATTTTATAATGAAACTTGCATTAAAATATTATTTTTTATTTTCGGCAGTGAATTTGAGTCTTCAAAAAAAAGTGGAAAAATTTCACCCTTTTTTTATGTGCAAAGTGAGAAATAAAATAGAAACAATAAACAAAAATTAATTGAATAAATCTATTAATATATGAAGAAAAATAAACGAGCGAGAAAAGAATGAATAAATAATAAATGAGTGAAGGAATAAATAAAAAGGTGAATTACTAAACGAAGGAATGTAAATAAATTAATTAATAAAGGAAAACATAGGTGATTTACATTAAATAATTGAATGAATAAATGAAACAAACGATTTTACTTTGCCCCGTATGTACTTGACTAATTGTACAATTTATTTAAAATACAAATAAGTATAATATTAACTAAATAAATGCTGCATTGAGTATTAGGAGGTCTCAATTGATATTTAAAGTGTTAATAACAAGAACTTTATCACTTTATAGTAACAAAAATAATTTTTGACTCACAACAAAATATTACAATATGAGTATCATTTTTTTTTTAAATTGCCTGTACTGCCAAATGCTTTAATCTTTGGCGGTATTTTTTTTCCCGACTGGAATAGACTACTTGTGGTACGACAGAGTTAAAATAATACCAGATAGGGGGAGCTAAAATATTTCACCATTTGACTTTGTCCCGCTATTTCGCTTTGCCCCGTTCCCCTACTTTATTTATTCATTTATTCATTTTTTACGCATCTATTTCATCCGATGAGGGAGGCTTATAATATTTTTAGAAATCAACTTTAAATATTAAACAGGTATGTTTGAAATAATTTGCACTTCTAGCTAAATTATGAGAATATTGACCAGATGCTAGAACTGTTGGAATACCAAAAAGTAGACTCGATTAGTTCTTCTTGTTCCTCTTCGAGTTTTAATTTTGATTTTCGAGGAACATGAAAAATGTCTCTTTGTACCGGAATCTATGGGATAATACCGAAGTCCCGAAAAATGTGAGAAATTTCATTGATTAATTTGCAATTTTTGAAACTTTTTGATCTCAGTTGCCAAGTTTCAAGTTTTGTAACGCACTTTGAATAATAAATGTTGGTCATTTCCTCGGGGAGATTGCCAACAGATTTCCTTAAGCTCTTGACATAGAACGACGTCTCGAAGTCGTCAAAGAGCTTACAAGTGACACCTTGATGTTTCCGGGACATCAAAAAACTACAACGGTATCAGAAATAAAAGAGGTGCTTAAAAAGCATTTTATTCAAGACTAAAAGTTGATGAAAAATTATTGTAACTTTAAAAGATTTAATGCTGAGGGCTTAACGCAGTATTTAGAAAAAAAAAACCCTCCATCTGAGAGAAATTTGGTCATTTTGAAGAACTACTGAATAGTTGGAAGAATTTTTCAGTGTAAATATTAAAAGTTTTAATTTTTATAGCAATATAAAAAATATTTCAACATAATTTAAATTCGAATTTAAGGGAAAAAATTCTGGAAATTAAAAAATACGTTTGTGTGATAAAATTCTTTATTGTATGATAACATTACTAAGCTTTGTACATATCGCACACTTTAAAATAAAAGTGTTTGATTTTTATTTTAGGATCAGCAGTGGATGCTTTGCACCATGCTTCTGGTGAGCACCGTGGAAAAGCCCAAACAGCACCAACGCAAGTGAAAACCATTGTAGGGCCCGCAACTACAGATGCAGCAGCTAATAATCCGGCAGCAGTTAAAACAGTAGTGAAAAAAACTCAAATTTATACGCAAGGAGTGAATAATCCAACTACAACTATTATTAGCAGGCAATCTGTACCAATTACAAGATCTCAGTATAAAGTAAAAACCATCCAGCGCACATCCACACCAATTATCGATTCCGACTCTGTGTTGAAATTTGTACCCGGTTCTCCTGGATCACCTGTACTAATACCAGGGCAGCTGAATATTCCAAAAGAAATAGGACCTCTTGGTCTAGGACCTTATTCCGCTGAATTCGGTCAGCGTACTAGAGTGCTCACTTCAGGACCAAGTTCAGAATTTTCTATTGATACGTCTAGACCGCCTGTTGTTGCAAATCAACCGTTGATTAGAGCAAGAGGTGAAGCTCAAAGGCAGGCAGCAGTAACTACGGCTCAAAATTTAGATGTGCCAGGCCCATCCCTCACAGCATCATCACCTGGTGATTCTCTAAATCAACCTTTGGTTTACGCGCCTCCTTCTGCTGACATAACACCAGAAATGATTGCAGCTATTGAAGGCGAAATAGGAGCTAGAATAGTTACCGGCAGAATACCTGGAACCGTTATATCGCAGGGTGGCACACCCTTATCTAGAATACCAACAGGACTTTTAGACGTAAACCAAAATAATTTGCCAGAACGTAAGCTTAAAATAGAAACACCAACTGTGCAAAACGTTGATTATAGGAAAGATAGCGTTATTCTTAGGCCCCAAACACAAGGAAGCTCTGGAGTTGCACCAGCAGGTAATATTCAATCGTACACAGGGGCCGGACGCAGACCGCCTGCACCTATATTACAAAGCCCTGTTCAAACGTCCCTACCAGTGAGAAAGTATACCGCATACGAAACTGTTAGACGTACTCCAATATCTTCAGTCGTACCATCAAGAGCAAGTTTCGATGCACCAGTTTCACCATTAGGTGAGAATGTACCAATCTCAGGTGTCGATGGAAACGTCTTCGGTCGTGTTGGACAGATTTTTGAAATGTCTCCAGGAGGAAAACTAACTCCTGTTTCTGATTCAAAACCAGATACAGATAAATATGTGAAAACATTAAAAGAAAAAATACGATCAGGGAACCAGAGGACACAAACAGTTGTTTCTACTGTAAAAAAACCGGAAGTTTCACCACAAATATCGTTATCAACAGGAGGTTCACCTAGGCAGCCTCTCAATAATGTGCCCATATCTGGACTTGATGGTAATGTTCAAGGCCAAGTAGGTCAAATTTTTGAGATCTCTGATGATGGCAAGCTAGTTCCTGTTTTGGATTCTCCTGCTCCAGTACCACCTGCAGCAGTTGTTACCTCTCCGAGAAAGCCTGCCGAAGTTAAGCCAGCACCTCAACCACCATTATCAGTAGCTTCATTACCTAGTCCAAGACCACAAGCGACACCTATTTCCAGAGGCAGTTCAATTGTACCTCCAAGAACTTCATTACTCTCCCAAAATTTCGGCACAAGAACGTCCTCCTATTTACCATTAAACGTTGTACAAAGAACCGGTTCTGAATTTCCCAATGTGCCAAGAGGATACCAAACCTTTTCAGGAATCCAAAGCGTTGGATTCGCTAGAATCCCAGGAGAGGGCTTAACAGGAATTGAATTATCGTCATTTCCAGGAATAGAAGACGCTCTTACTGAAGGAATCATTAGCAATGAGTTGTTAGCGCAAATACCTTCAAGAAGCTTAGCTACTCCTCCCGGATTTCAAAATGTGCTACCCTTTGGCACAATACCTTCTCCGATACAGCCAATTCCAGGTTTTATATCAGGTACAAGATCTACCCAAATCCTTTCAGCAGGAGCAAGCCCATTTCAAGGAACCTTGCAAGAAATAGTAGCACCTGGTTCACTTCCAAAAGATCCCCTTCCTTTTCAAATAGCCTCTTTTCAAAACAGAGCACCCCAAAATTTGCCACTTCCCCTCCAGATACCTTTTGGAACAAGGTCACAAGCAATTTCTCCAGGCAGATCTCCACAAGTGATTGATGATAGAACTCTGCAGGCACCAAGAAGAGATCCTCCAGCAACTTCTGGAAGAACTGATTTAAGATCTTCTCCACGTAGAACTCCACAAATACCAACTCAGGTCGTAACTCCCCAAAAACCAAGCACTACTATTCAAAAACCATCATTGCCAAGAACAACTCCTCAAAGGCCATTACCTCCAAGTAGAATTAGCCAAACGACTTCTTCAAACGTAACTCCTGTACCACCGTCCATACGAAGAACTCCTCAAGTACCTCCTGCCTCAAGCAGAGTTCCACAGACACAAACTACTCCTAGCAGAATTCTTCAAACAACGACTACTTCAAGGAGAACAGGAACTTCTAATGTAGGTAGAATCCCTCAAAAACCTATTTCCGTCCAAAGAACTACATCTCTTAGTGGAACTCGACAACTGCCCCCTTTTCGGGACACTATTTCACGCATAGAACAAAGCGTATTTCAAGGAGCGCCTCAAAGCACTACGGGAGGGTTAAGAGTTGATTTCTCACAAGACAAGGTTCCGATATCAGGTGTTGATGGAAATATCTATGGCAACGTTGGTCAGATTTTTGAAGTGTCTTCAGATGGTAACTTAGTACCTGTAACAGATTCACAAGCCTTGCCAGAGAAACCAAAACCAGCACCACCAAGTAGACGAATCATTACAGCAACAAGTACTAGGATTTCGCAACCTTCACCACAAATTGCCCCGAGACCACAAATCGTATTGCAAGGAGCACCTCAAAGCCCCACAGGAGGGCTAGGAGTTGATTTCTCACAAGACAAGGTTCCGATATCAGGTGTTGATGGAAATATATTTGGCCACGTTGGTCAGATTTTTGAAGTGTCTTCAGATGGTAAATTAGTACCTGCAACAGATTCACAAGCCTTGACAGACAAACCAAAACCAGCAACACCAAGCAGACGAATCAGTACAGCAACAGGTACTAGGATTTCTCAACCTTCACCACAAATTGCCCCGAGACCACAAATCGTATTGCAAGGAGCACCTCAAAGCACTACAGGAGGGCTAGGAGTTGATTTCTCACAAGACAAGGTTCCGATATCAGGTGTTGATGGAAATATATTTGGCCACGTTGGTCAGATTTTTGAAGTGTCTTCAGATGGTAAATTAGTACCTGCAACAGATTCACAAGCCTTGACAGACAAACCAAAACCAGCAACACCAAGCAGACGAATCATTACAGCAACAAGTACTAGGATTTCTCAACCTTCACCACAAATTGCGCCGAAACCACAAATCAGTCGAACCACAATTCAAAGTCCCAAGACCACTATACTAACAGCTCAGCGAACTGAAACGAGGACCAATGTAGAGCAAACAATACCGACTGCGGGGGCAACAAGATCTGGTACTGCACCAGGAAATATTCAATCTTTATTAGGCGGAATTAGTTCTCAAAGATCCACTGGTCCACAAACTATTCGAAACGACGAACAAATACAACTAAAGGTCGACGAAGAGATTACAGATCATCTGCTTAAACCAACTGCGTCATTCCAGCTTGATCCAGCAATACAAATGACAGGACCAAAAAGCACCTTTCATAGAACCGAAGAAGCATCTCCGCAGGTAATTTCTATAACTCAAGGAGGCCTAAAGGATGATCTGCAACAACAGCAAGTACACTCTACAGGTTTCTCACAAGTTCCTCCACATTCTGTTTCGGCTTCTCAAATACCATTGTTGACAAGAGTTAATGAAACTCCGGACTCTCAAGAACAAGTACTAGAACAAGTGCTGTTGTAGAAAGAAAAGAGAAGCTAATTTTTGTACAGTGGTTTAGGGGGGAACTGGTGTTCATATATTTTATCTAAATTCATAAACTTAAATGCGTTTTCAAAGAAAAGTCTTGAATGTTCTAAATAAAAAAAATTCAATACAACTGTGGAAAACTTTTTGAAAATTTATTTCACAACAGACTTACATTAGTTTGTTATAAATCATAGCTGCAGTATAAGTAATAGAACTTAAAAGGGATTAGGAAATTTTAATGAATTATCCATTAGGAGCAGATAAATGCGGGCAATTCCCTAGAAATGTGCAGTTTCTTGTCCCAGGTTCAAAGCAACCGTAGAAAAATATTTTCTATTTCTTTTTTTAGTTATTTATTTGTCACCTTCTAAAGAACAGAATGACAGGCATTTAAAAAATTCAAAATAATACTTATTTATCTGGAAGTTTAATATAAGAACTAAAATATCATTTCCATCCACTGTCCCTAATGAGAATTCATATCTTTAAGGGTCTGCGGTCTGCCTAGACAAAAAGAGAAAAAACTAAATAGTATCTCTAAAATAGGTTTGTAAAATGCCTCAATATTTCTTTTTTGCTTGCACTGTAATACGTTGCTTGCACTGTTTGCTGAACGTTCAGAAACGTTCCTGGAAAATAATGGGCAGCTGATGTGCCCAATTTCTGCCAGTAATATATCTTGAAAAAACCAGGAACGTTTTCCGATAAAACTCAGTAACCTTCCTGAAATTATCCTGGAAGCCTCCTGAAAAATTTAGAAACCTTCCCGTTCATAGCCAGTCATGTCTCTGGAACTTTAGAGTAAATTTAGGTAGGCATAACATAATAAATTGGCACCTTCCTGATTTATCAAGAAAATTCCAAAAGCAATATTGCAAACATGGTCAACGCCAAGACGGAATTGCAAGCAAGTATAAAAAATTTTACTCGCCTGCAATTCTTGCAAAGCTACGTCCATAGACTTATTTGCTCCCTTTGGAAGCTTAATGAGTCTGTTCGGGCCGTAATCGGACCGAAGCCGAAGGTTCATTTTATAAATATGCTCAGTTAATCTTTAAATTGGGAGTAAAAAATATTTTTCACAACATTGAGATTTCTGCATTTGTGCGATTTGTAGTAATTCAGGAAACCTTTTTGACAATTATACTAGATATTTTCAGGAAGTGTATAAACCCATTAAAATCCTGAACGTTTCATAGATATACACAATGACGTTTCAGAATTTTTTATAGTGTGATTGCATACATTAATATACAGGTAGTTATCTAAATAATGAAAACATTAGAGATTTTTAAAGAGTTTTTTATTAGTATGGCGTAGGACCACCTTTTGGCATGTAATACAGCTTGGATTTATTGAGAAGTCGATTCATACAAGTGTTGAATAGTGGTCAGCGGAATTTTGTACCATTCTTCATGGAGATAGTGTGAAAGCTCTGGGCGAGACGCTGGTGGAGGATATCGATTCCGTATCGATAGCTCTTTAATAGACCATAAAGGTTCAATTATATTAAGGTCAGGTGACAGTGTTGCTTGAGGCACATGTTTAACTGCATCTTCGTCCTCGTGTTCATCAAACCATTATTGAACAAGTCTCTGAACTTTAAAGGCCCCCAAAGTTTCTTTTTCGGGAATTTCGTTGCAATGGAATTCAAGCAGTGTAATGGAAAGTAAATCGGGACTAAAAAGGTCTTTCATTGAAATGAATACACTGTTGTATTGGTATTTGTTGTAACGGGATTTCGCTGTACTACCTTCAAGTGCGCCAAGGGCGGATCCAGGAATTTTTAAACGGAAGCGCGGAATTGCGCTTTTAGAACTTCAATTTTGGAAAAATTACGGAGTTTCTGAACCCTCTCCCCTTAACATAGTTGAACATCGTTTAAAGTTGCATTTCTGGAACTGTAGTTATGACAAATTGCTAGTGAAAACAGTTTGAACCTCATTCCTTCCTCCTACGTTACCAAATCTGGTGTAAAATCGTGTTTTTAAAACCTCAAGTTTGAAATACACTGGCCTCAAAAAGTTAAGGTACAACCGGTTTTTTGCGTCTAATTTGCAAATGAATGAATTAAGAAACAAAAAATTCTGAGGATGCGTATTAAATGTTTTTTATTGAATCCGTCATAGAAGTTTGTATAAGTGTATTGCAAAAACGATTTATAACAAAAAAGTAATCTTTGTGGAAAAGTCCATTCTTGAAGAAAACAGAAAATCACAGTGTTATGCAGTAAAATGTCATATAAACAATAACAAAATGGGTTCTAATCGGAGATGTGTCCCCCCTAACTTGAATTCATTGGCGGCATCGATTTTCCATGCTGTTTATTAACTTGTCGGACACCGGAATAGGAAGCGAAGACCAGACACAGAGTAAGCCTTGTTCCAGCTCATGTAACGACCTTTTAGGAGGATTTAAAGCATCAACCTGTCTGCCAAAAGTCTGAAAGACGTTCTATCGGTTTCAGGTCTGGAAATCGAGCTGGCCATTCCATTCGTCCCAAACCACGATCCTCAAGATACTCCTCAACAATCCGAGCTCGGTGAGGTCGTGCATTATAATCCATCAGAATGAAGTAATTACTATTAGCACCAGCGTATGGGCGGACATATGAATCAAGGACTTGATCCCAATATCTCAGACCATTCAGAGTTCCTCCATGGAACACATGCAGGTCAGTGTGACCATAAAGCGAGATCCCTGCCCAAACCATGATTCTACCACCTCTATAACTGTGGTCTTTCAACAGTGTTGGATTGATGGTATCTATTGCGCTGTTCCCTCCAGATCAGTAGACGCCCTGAATCACTCTCCAATGTAAATCTGGACTCGTCTGTGAACAGAACAAAAGTCCATTGTTGCTGGGTCCAGGAAACATGTTCTCTTGCCCAGCATAAGCGGATCCTGCGCTGTGGTCCATTGAGGGGGACACACACAGATGGTCGTCTTGCATAGAGACCGGCATTGTGAAGATGATTTCGCACCGTAGTAGCACAGATTCTTCTTCCTGATGCTACAAAGTGGTCTGTAACGAACTGCGACACAGTGATGGTTCTTCTCCTTTGGGCCGAAAGAACTAGAAAACAATCTTTTGTAGATGTTGTAGCTCGTGGTCGGCCTGGAACAGACTTTTGGACACAGAAATCTTCAGATTGGTATCTATCCCAAAGTCGTTGAACAACACTACGAGACACATTGAAACGTCTAGCAGCCTCAGCCTGCGACAATCCAATTTCCATCCATCTAACTGCCCTCCACCTTAACGAATCGGGTAAACAACGTGTCTGAGACATTTTCTAAACTCTATTGACTATTATCACGGGAACTGCCAACAACAGTTGAAGATCAACACAACTTACATAAAAATACGAAAGCTTGATATTTACATATTTTTTCCTCACTCGTAAAAATATGCTCTTTTCTATAAAATAAAAGTAGTAGCAACCTTTTTTTTTTTTTTTTTCATAGATAGTTTTAAAGTTCGCAATTATCTTTTTTTTTTTTTTTTATGGTGAGCTTCGAAAAACATGTTGTGCCTTAACTTTTTGAGGTCAGTGTATTACGAAACATTGCTGGTTGAGAGCACCTTCAAATCCTTCGCAGATTGTCTAAAAAATACTTTTGGAACTTCAATGTCGAAAAATTGCTAGTAGAGCCCCCCATCCGTCCATGAAGTGCGCTAACTTTGTGCCAGCCATCCAACTTAGTTCCATAGCGTCTTTTTTGGTTTTTTGATCACGTAGCAGTTGTTGAAGTGTTAACAAAGATTCGAAAACATTTACTGTGCAGAACTAATATGTAGAAAGTCATGTCTGTTGTTTTTAAACTTGTAAGTCATGGGCGTAGTCAGTAAGGGAGCAGGGAGATGCAACTATCTCTCCCTAGAAGAGAACCTCCGACTCTCACTCTTTCCAAATGTCACCAAACATAATTAAAAAATGGCAATTTTAGATTTTCAATTTCAAAAACTTTTCGTGGGGGGAGAGTCACATAACCGCTTTTTCTGCCCTCATCTGGCCAAAAATAGCGTATAAAACGTTTATTGGGGGAGAAGGACTATAATTTCAAACAATTTCCAAGGTTCATACTAGGGGGGAGGGGGTTAAATAAAAACCACTATATTGTTGCGCCTATGCTTGCCCCTCCCTATCGGAGATTTGCGCCTATGCTTGCCCCTCCATAACGGAAATCCGGGCTACGCCCATGCTGTAACCTTCTTTTGTGACAGTAAAAAGTTGAAAATGTTAATACGATAATACACACTGTTTCTGCATTGTGATGATATTCTTGTGGGAAACAAATGCAATTGAGCTCGTTTAATACGAAATGCTACAAATTCACGGATCTGTTTGTATTAGACGTTATTCGTGTGTTCGTAGAAGAAATGCAAACCTATGTTTAAGAAAGCACTTCAAATATTTTATTGTTACAAATTCATATCTTGGAGTCTCACTGCACAGAGAAAAATTTAAACTTTTTGGAAAAAAACACTTTTTATATGTACTTGTTTTGAAACGCATTTGAGGAGTTTACTTTCAAAACGGATTACAGTCGACTCCCGCTACAACGCGATCCGACTTACGCGAAATGGCTATAACGAGATTTTTTCACCAGCAAAGTATTTTAGGTTGAATGCGAATTCCTCATCCGCAACGCGAAAATTTTCGGTGGGGGAATCGTGATGTGTAGGTTTTGACTTTGTAATTGGCTCCTTTATATATCTGTTTTTTCGTAAATTGACCTTTATGCCTTTCGCATCACTAAGAGCGGAAGTTCCCACACCGTACTAGTCTGAACATCGCTTATACAAATAACCACTCCTAATTTTCCATTTATACTTTTAATTCTAAATGAGAAAGTTGATGAAATATAATGACACCATAGAGCGCTGTTTCATCTAAAGTGTGTGTAGATATAAAGAAAAAGTGACAGTTTTTGAGAATTAAAGAAAAGCTAAAGCTTCTTGAAAAGCTGAATCTTTACTTAAAAATGCGTCGAAGGTAGCACGACAATTAGGCAGTGGTGCTCTTCATATACGCCGTATACTCTCAAATTTTTTTTTTTAGACATATAGCGTATGCCCTCAAGCTTGAAAAAGTTTCATATTATGACATATTATGTACATGATCACATACACATCTTGTGCATAACTGATTACTCAGAGTATACCCTGAGAAAATTTGATGGTAACATCTCTGCAATTTGATATGAGTGAACCTTCCATATTCCATACATAAAATTAAAAGTCAGGAAAATGAAGCACGTAAAAGTTTACCGAGTAATAGCATAGTAAAATGGAAAAAATTATGAAAATGGAAGCTGCTCTTGTGTATTGTGAATTAAAGAAACCAGAAAGAGGGGTGTTGCCACAGATGGAAACGTTATAAAAGAACTAGTGAAGCAAGTACTTAAAAATATATTAGAATAACGGTTTGATCACGCAGCATAAATCATTATCATCTTCACTTTTTTAAGTTAAAAATATCATTACTGGATCTACTTTACGGTATAACTATAGTGCATTTGCTTTTCTTACCGCATAGTGTACGCACGGTATACTGGTTTATTTTATGTCTTTCTTTCCCATTGATCATTGATTTTGCGCATCTTAGCAGTATTTAATGTTGAATAAAACGTTTTTTTTTTCTTTTAATAACGTAAGTAAACATTCAGTTCTTTACGTAAGAAACAGTAATGTATGGCTAAGAAATGGTTTTTTAACAGTTGAGGGGGTGTTTACAAGTGTCTAAAATAAAATTGGATACGTTAATGAAAGGTTTTACACATACCCTTTTCCACAACGCGAAATTTCGACTTACGCGAGGAGTCTTGGAACGCATCCCACCCGTAACTCGGGACTCGACTGTATATCCACTTTTGGATGAAAAAAAAAACAGGTTTTTTTCGTTTTCCGAACTTCTAGTATAAGCCCTATTGACCCATGAATTTCTTTCTTCTTGAAGTGGTTCATATTTACTGTTAAAAAATGCGTAAACATTGGTTTTACCACCTAAACGGTGTATATTTACAAACATACTTGTTCTATTATTAACAATCAGTGGCAATTTACTAAAAATATGTCTCAATTATTGAAGACTGTTTATATTTTAACATTACATTTCGGAATTTTTTTTAAGTTGTATTTAACGGATAGTGTAAACTTCGGAATGCTTTCCTAAAAAAAAGTTTCCCTTGACACATTCAGACGATCATTTCTTGAGCTAAAACAAAATGACTGAAAAAAACGTGTCCAAGTATAACTTTAATACAATTGTCAGGTTCCAAATCTCTACTTAATGATTTTGGTACATTTTTGGCAATGGGATCATGTATCCCTAGGGATCAAATATCCCCAGTCTCCCCTGTGGATACTATGGACACTTCGCGGCACCCCATGCCTCTTCCTACGCCACCCTAAGGTGCCGCGGCAGCCAGTTTGAGAACGCTCTGGTTTAAAATTTTTTTTGTAACGAGAAAAAGGTGGTGGCCCAAAGTTGACGCACTTGTAAACAACTTAGTACCTCACGAAAAAATCTCTATCCCTTATCTTTGCCATCTGGATTTTTTTTCAGCCATCGTATCACATTTCTGAGATGCATAATTAGTTATACTGTACAAAATTCGCATCTCATTATCTCAAATAATACAGAAAACCTCTTCTTCAGTGTACAGCCGAGTCCTGAAAACTCGGTCTATGTGGACCGAAAAGTGACTAAGTTAGCGAAGTTGGAGGATTGTCGGGAATGTTTGCGCAGAAGGTTTTTTTCGTTCTGCCAAGGAGTGGCCAAATTTTCAGGACTCAATTTTATAAGGAAATTAAGCTGCACGTCTGTAAGCTCTGAAACACCCAATTTTACCATTTCCGTTGCAAAATTTGAGCCTTAAAAGACTGAAATTCATTGATTCTAAGGGTTTTATCTGCTTCATAACTGCCCTGGAGTTAGGGCGGAAGGTAACGCGAACTTGGATTTTCAGCCATATTGCCAATCGAAGTATGGTGTCATATATAAAAATTAAACCCCTTTCCCAAAGGAGAAAATTCTGGTTCGTTACGATCCCCCCTCCCCCCGAAACATTACGACTTCGCTAGTGGACTACTTAATTTTCCCTTTTTTTTTTTTTTTTTGTTATCCTGATAACTTTGGTTATAAATAAATAAATTTTAAAAACTCTTAATATTTTACAAATAACACGCAAAACACCTTAAAGTTCATTAAAAGCGCACGGTAGACGCATTTTACGACTCTTTCAAACAAACCTATTTATAATGAAATGGATTTTTTAAACCCTGAGCACAGTTGAAAGAGAATGAATATTTTCCCAAAGTGTCCATCCTGCATACCAAAGAAGATGTCGCAACGGGTTTTCACCTTTTTTTTTTCTCTCCAATTAAGGCTTTGAAGACGTGAAATTCCCAACATATATCACACTCGACTAAAATTTGAAGGGCAGTTGCGAAAAAGGAAAACTTGAAGAAGAGCAAAAGCAAAAAAAAAAAAAAAAATCAGAGTGTCCTTGATGCATTGAAAACTGGCCTTGGCAGAGTGCAGTACGGTTTCTTATCAGGGAGCATCAGGACAATTTGACCTACTTAAACGAGGTTGAAAATAATTTTAATTAGATAAGAAAATAATTTCTGAAGTAAAATCTTCTTTACTAAAATTTTCACAATGAATTTTTTATTCATTTGTCTCTCGCACATTCGATGCTCTTAGCAAGAAAATATTTGCATATTTCCCGACATATTTTACATTTGAATGATTTACTCTAAAAAGTTTTAGCGCTTCCATTGACAATGATAGCCCTGAAGCCATACTGAAAAAGCTCCAACTTATGAATACAATGTCCTCAGAAACTTTTGATCGGAAAGATTGACTAAATTTGATGAAAACATTACATGGAGCATATACGAGCGACTAAATTATTTTGATGTTTAGTTTCTGTACCATTTGAGTCCGACGAAGAGCTATCGCTCTTTTCTTGTGTTGAGTCAAAAATGCATAAAAGTGAGATCACGCTGTTGTTTGTTGCTATGATTCTCACACTACACTGACTACAATTCACTTCGAGCTTTATTGTCGGAAAAGGTAAAGAGTAGCTAGCAATCCAAGAATACCACTGGAAGTATGAAAAATGAATTACCATAGAAAATTTCCGTGGGTGAAAGTTTCCCAGTGTAAGGTTTACACAGTAAAAAAAAAAAAAAAATCAACGGTATTTAACCATGCAACTTAATTTGCGCTATATGTAAATAAGGAATTTATGAAATTTGTGTAGAAAATTTCTCTTGCTAAAAATTACAAATCGGATAAAAATTGGAGTAACTGCGTACATTGAAAATAGACGCTTCTATCATTTTTCAATATGCGCATTTTTACTCCACACTTATAGCATAATTACAAGAATATTCTTCAGCCATCAAACGATCAGTGCATGTAGTATATCTTTATCAAACAACTATGCTCGTAGTCCTTTTCAAGGAGAATTAAACCTAGAGATATTTCTCATTTTACTGTAAGAAAAAAAAGTTCATTTAGTTAATCTGAGAGTTCCCTGAAAGGTATTTTAAAGATCATTCTTTAATTGACTTCTGATTTAGTGATTAGAGATAAATGTAACCTAGTGTCATAAAAATTTCAACCAAACATTTTTTTTTTTTTTTTTTGAGCTTCTTTGTTCCACAAATATCCGATTTTCAAAAAATTTTCTAACTTGATTGAAGCTCAACACAGAATAATCACTGCGTTTATTTTTTGTTGAATTTGCTTTGAATTCATTTTTAGCGATCATTTTAGTTCGTAGCAATATTTGTAATTCTATACTTTGTAATTGTGTTTTCGTTCTTGTTATAAAGTACGGAGCCACATCAAATCAAAAAAAAAAAAAAAAAAAAAAAATCTTTCAAATTTTACTGTCTATGCGTGTGTGCGCGTACGCGTTTTTTTTTTTTTTTTTTTTTTTTGCTTGTTACTTATTACCTAGTACCCAAGGTGTTCGCCAACTTCTTTAGGAGTTTGGAAGTTGTTCGCAAGGGGGAAAGGTTGGGAACCGCTGTTCTAGGAAAATATTTTTCAGCGAACTCCGAATTGTTTGAAACCGAATTAAAAGAAATTCGCCGTACTTCATTTTGCTCTTAGTTTACAAAGAGAATTTTTTGGATTTAAATTAAGAGATGAAATTGCTAATTAAATTTCGTGACGTGGATGCTTTGTTAAAATTTTACTTGAATATACAGAAATCCTTACGAATCTGTTTTTCTCTGAAATGAAATTAAAAAATATATTTTTCCAGCATCAATTGAATTTTGATGTCTTGAGCTCAAATTATGTTTTTCGCAATCACGAATTGCAATGAACCCAACTAGTAGGATTTCTTGTTTCTACCAACGAATGAAAATGGAGAAGAAATTCGCACCGTCATAGTATGACAGGTGATTTTCTATTTTAGGTAACTCAAGACATATCTAAAAAAAAAGGAAATAGTAATTATTATGCGTTAAAAATAAAGATATGATTATTAACACCAATTTGCACCTGTGCACTTACAAACATTACAGCGTTTTGTGTTGTAGTATTTTTAATTCTTATCAATCTGAAATGATGGGAAAGAGTCAGTGGCGCAGCGAAGGGAGGGTTTTGGGGGCTAAAACACTCCTCCAGAGACAATCCCACACAGCACACTCGTCCAAAAAACGACTATTTCTCGTCGAAACTCATCTATACTCATCTACATCTAAAGGTGATATCTATTCTACGACTAATAAACGTTATTTCTAGATGTTCTATTAAACGTCTATGATTGGACGTCTATTAGTTATCCTTTACAGACGTAAATTAGATCATCCACAAGGGTCGTCTACTAAACGTCGAATAGAAGTGTCCAGTAGAATCAACACAAACAGTGATAGGTGAGAGCGGATTGCGGTGATGCGAATTGCTGCGAAAAGTGAATTAAAAATAGTTCATTAGTTCATAGAACAACGGTAAAAGGGCTAGAACTTTATTTTTTTTAAAAATTAATGACAATGATGATATTAATAATTTATTGACATGTTTGGCAACACTTGTTGCTATGTTATTAGAGCGTGCTGAAGCACGTGCTTCAACGTACGTTGAGCAGCACCGCTTTTTACTTCTGATATTTTAGCGTCTGTTTTATAGCGCCTTGATTTCAATAAGCGTATTCATCTTGTTGATGATTTCTGTTTCAAAATGATATATGGAAATAAGACTGTTGGATAAAAAGATAAGCTTGCACACATGCAAAATTGAAAATAAGGTTTTAAATTTAATAGTGTAATTGCTATAAGTACTAAAAAATTGACCTCTGGCAAATTAGACAAAAGTGTATGAATGTTAAAAGGTTAAGGAAAATGTAATGTGCCGTATAAGCATTAAAATTAAGAGTCCAGAATTAAAAAAGGTGTTCTGCGTTAATAAGCGCACCTAGAAGACGTTTTATAGATCATCTATAACTGTTCTTGGTAACGTTACCTACACTGTAAAAAATCTCGGAAAACTCTCTGAATATACAAAAAAGTTTTCCGTAATACACAGATTCGTACGCCCTCCGCAGTTTTCTGCTATAATCAAAAACGTTTCCCGTTTAGCAAGAAAGTAAGAGTCGACGCATGCGCAGCTCTCACGGCAATTTTATAGTCCAGCAGCAAAACTAAACTGAAACTTTCGAAAGCACGCAATGAAAACAAGTGCTGACTCATGTATGCGAAGTAACACTCATCAAGGGGATTAGTAGAAGTTTTGTTCCTCGCATGAATTCACTGAAGATAATTTTAAAGTCTTATATTTTCTTGCATATGTATCGTCATGAGATTGAATTTGAAGCTATGTCACTTATTTTTAAGTACGAAGTGCAAATTCTCGACACATGCTCGCGGAAAGAATACAAACTGAAATTAAAAACCAAATAACTGCCGAGAGGACGCCATCTAAATTCATTGCGTCGCATAACTTGTGTAGGTAATTCACTTTTTTCTTGGATACTTTTCTTCTTTCTATACCAAATGGGTAATTTTTGTTGGCAGAATTTTATTCTGTCATAAAAATCACCGTTTTGGTGACCAAAGCCTGCAAAAGACCACCACCGACGAATAGGTAAGTCGCTTTGCAACTCTATTACTTTAAAGAGATTTAGTTCATATAAATCTCGTTAAAAAAAACTATTTTCTTCATTATCATTTTTTCGTTGTGAACTATTGCAATTTGAAAATATTTTACATTATATAGAACACATATTTAAAGTGCAAGTGTGTCTAGTTTTATTCTGTAAAATTTATGAATTGAAGATTATAAAAAAAATTAAATAAGTGTTATTGTGTACTTTGTTTTTATGTGTCAATCTCAGTTAATATTTGGCTGAACATTTATGTATCACGCATTATGAATTAAATGTTATAATATGCAAATTGTCAGGTTTGATAGTTCGTCTGTAAGGTTGCATGTTTTCATTCTCTTGTAAACAGTGTAGCTAGATTGTGAAGTAAAAAAAAAACTATCTCTTGTAATTAGGAACATAGTGCTTCAGTATTATCTAAATGACGATATCTCTTTAAATATTTGCATTAGCGAAACGCTTTAAATTAGTTAAATGTGTATTAATTTATTTAACAAATAGATACATATATGTATTTAAAAGTGTCTTCATTTTTTTCGTTTTACGAGCCTCAATTTTACCAAAAGCAAAAAAAAAAAAAAAAAAAAGACTTAATAAAATAATTTTGTATTTTTACACCATATTAAAGTATTTGACTTATAATTTATATGATACTTTGATTTATAATGTATATGATACTTTGATTTATAATGTATATGATGTTGCTTTTTCAAGGGGGGGGGGGGGGCGCTTCATAGCATTTTATGGGTGCACCCTCACTCTTATGGTGGGGGGGGGGGGTATTCTTGTATATATGAAATGGAATAATCATGTAATAGAGTTCAATGTTTTAATAAATAAAATATATAATGCATTTTGCGCACACTGTAAAAATAAAATCAGTAACATATTTTGAATAAGTATTTATATTTGTGATGAGATGGAAAAGGGCAAGAACAGAAGAATCAACCCGAATGGTTCCAGCAGGGGGACTTGGTATCATATTTAAATTCATCAATTTCTCTGTTGGTACTTTTCGGTACACTTTGTTCGTCAGAGAAATTGACTTGAGGTGAACGAATTTAGGAACGCGAAGGGTAGGTAAGTCCTGTCAAATTTTATCCGAAGATAAAAGCTATCAAGTTTGATACAAGATATGTTTTTAAGTTCTGCATGAAAAATACAATATGTTGATAGTTTTGTCTTGAAAATATTGAGAGAAAAACTGAAGTTTAAGATTGTTTAACAAACAATCCCCACTTTTCAGAAGGTACCCCACTCCAATTCCCCGACGATTTTGTGATTAGGAATGAAACTACTAGATTATTTCATAATTTTTCAAAAATTTATAACTGTGCATATGTTATGCTGTTAACCATGCTATTTGTCATTAGAAATTCCAAAAAAAAAAATCCACGAATGATTCTAAAATTGCTTGTATTATTGCTCTTAGATATGAAAGAATTGAAACTGATATGGTATGCAATACTATAATAAAGAATTATATTTTAGAAAAAATCACGGAAAAAGGATTCCGAAATTCTCGGAAACGTTTTTGAAAATTGTTTGGAGAATTCCGAAATACTCGGAAACGTTTTCGAAACTTTCATGAACCACAGCTGCACAGAATACTCAGAAACATTTCTGGAAATTACGGAAAGAGGATTCCGAAATACTCAGACACGTTCTGGACATTACAGAAAGAGGATTCCGAAATACTCAGAAACGTTTCTGAAAATTACAGAAAGAGGATTCCGAAATACTCAGACACGTTTCTGGACATTACAGAAAGAGGATTCCGAAATACTCAGAAACGTTTTTGAAACTTTCATGAACCACAGCTGCACGATATACTCAGAAACGTTTCCGGATTTTTTTTACAGTGTAGTGCTATGGATATCGTCTATTATTATTGAACTAATTCCACCATTTTTCATCCATTGTAGTCGTCTTTTCGACGTGTACAAGACGACTTTCGACTGTTCTGAGGGGACATTTCGATGAGTTAGGGACGGTTTTTAGATGAGTTATAGACGAGTGCTTGGACCTGATTCGACGACTTTTCAACGTCTATTCTACCAGTTTATGTTGTGTGGGTGCATATTCTGATACAGTAGTTTAAACATATGAAAGATCTGTTTTGATCAAGAAACCTACTCCAGCAGGTGTTTTTGATCAAAAAACAAACAAACCCAGAAGGTATTTTTGATCACCCCCCCCCCCCCCTCTCCAGCTTTTTTTAATAAAAAAAACCTCTAGAAGGTATTTTTGGTTTAAAAAAAAACCATCCAGAATGCTTTTTGATCAAAAAACCCCTCCAGAAGGTTTTTCTGGCTATGATAGTGGAAAGAGTAATCCGGAAATTTTGTACTTAGATGAAATGCCGCAATTTAAGTTCATCTATATAGGTGTTTTTTCTGAAAAGACGATATCCCCCCCCCCTTTTTTGGAACGCAAAATCTGCTTGAGTTAAGCCTCCTTGAAAAGAAAGAAAGACAATTCATAACCATAACGAGACGAAAATTAGTCTCTCTAAATGAATATTAAAACTACGAGCTAGACTTATTCTCGTCATCACCGTAATCTGAAAAATCAAAGGAACATCAAAAACAGCCAAGTGAAGGTAAGTAGCAATTCTTCATTGCTCAAAAAGTAAAAATTGAGATTATAATTAGATGCATAATTTTGAGCATAGCAGAAGTCTGATTTTTTTTTTTTTTTTTTTTTAACTTTCTTTTACGAAGTAAAGGAAGCATTGTAATCACGAAACACTTTTCAATCAAACTTTTCCTTAAGTTTGCATTTCACTCACCCCTGAATGAATGTTGATTAGTTTTTTTCAGTCCCTTTATCAATTAGGTTTTTTCTACCCATAATATGTTCTTCCATATCTTATGCAGGTGCAACAGTTGTGGCCAGTTTAAGGCCAAGAGAAAGTTCTAAGGGACCCAGTTCCTCTTGTAGACGCACTTTAACAATAAGAAATGTGTGAATTTTCTCAGAATTTAAGTCTCTTAACTTACATATAACCTCATATGCAATTAAATAATTAAAAAAAAAAGAGCGTAAGTCCATTCAACTGACAAAGTGTAGTTTTCACCAGTTGTGACTATCTATGAGCTAGTTGTGGCCACCTAATGTTCCAATCGTGGCCAGTACAAAATTTTTGCTCAAGAGTTAAAATCTAATTCCAAAATTCGACATACAATTAATAGAATACACGTAATAAAGAATAGCAATGCTTTTGGATGTTTATTCATTTTAATGAATATGAATCCGTAATAATGATGGAATAGTAAACGGTAAATAAACATTTGACAGTGCAGATGAAATAATGTCCTACATAACCATTTGACGCTGTCTTCCTAAAATTTAGGTCAGCAAGTTTCTCGTCGCCAACTTGGCGATGTATCGCCAATTTAGGGTCAAAAATGACCTGCGACATCCAGTTTCAATTAGACAATATTTATTGAGATTCCAGTGGAATCAACATTAAAATTGTCGGTATTTATATCATGAATCTCCGTAAAACGGTATTTTTAGCATCGGTTTTCAACAAACGGTTGTGTGAGTACTTTTATGTTTTTCTTTGCTTATTCTAACGTACCCTGGAATGAGATATGGTGTATTGTATCATGAATTTTTCTTCTTTATTCCATTTAGTTTCCAGTTTTGCCTAAGCACTCACATTAGTTAATCAGTGGTTATCGTTTTGAAAATACAAAGAGGAATGAATATGAAAATTGAGACTGCAGATACCGTAAATAAAGCTATATGCTTTGAAAGTTTGTCCGAAAAAATGCAAGCACACTCCAGTAACCAACCGTATTTCAAAGGTATGCGCCACGTGCAAAACGAGCAATTCTATTTTCGTTAATTTTGCGGAAACATTTTCGAATAAAAAATGCAATGCCTTCTCTTTACCTTTAGATACAGCAACTATGACGCGTTAAGGGGCCTCCGTGGCTCTGTGGTTGAAGCTTCGTCTTCTAAGCCGGAGGTTGCGGGTTCGATTCCCGCCGATGTCCCGTGTGTTATTTCCTTCTCTTGTGATATGTAAATCCTTCATGTCTATGTCCAGAGGCAAGGCGCATTGTACGCAGTCCTCAATGTATGTGAAGCACTAGCTTCTGTATTGATAAACTAGCTGAGTAGCACGGCATAGCAGTGGAAAAAAAATCGTGTCAAGTGACATATATTCAACAATCAGGTTTAAATAAAAGAAAAAAAAAGACATCATGCGAAATTTCCCTTCCAAACAATGAAGACAGATATTAAAATACTTTTAAAAATTTAAAGTGAGAAAACGGAATTTAAAAGCGTAACCATGAAAACACGAAATAAAATATGTTTAAGAAATTAAAATGAGAAAGATGGAAAGAAACAAAGCATTCAAAAAACGTACCGATCGCGAAAAACAAATGGTTAACAACTTAATGGAGATGAGATTTTTCGAACTTGATTTAAAAAGGCTTGTAACGTTTTTTCCTTTGGAGATAGAAGACCATAGGTCTAGATAGATCTGGAGTAAAAAATGCCGATTTTTCCAATGGTGTCAAAAAGAAAACTGTGGGACAATTCCTTCACTTTTTATCGATGTATTTTAATGAAGAAAGTAGGGCCATATGTAGTAGTGATGTATGTAATGAAGAATATGTGCAAGTAATTTTTCACCACCATATTCGTGAATTTATGTGAAAATTCGGCCTAAATTAGGATAAAAAAAGAACTACTCATTGAATCTTTTTCGAACCGGTCAGCAAACCTTTCCGGTGCTAAAAGATATACTGTGAAACTTTCAGCGAAATCGGCCGGGTAGTTCTTTAGTTTTGCGCGTTCAAACAGACGCTTTTTGGAAACTTCATTTTATACTACGTAGAGATAAATAAAAAAGAACGTATTAACCTCCTTTGAATAATACTTTAAGATAAATTAGTCTTTGAACAATTTTTAGGGTTCTGTGAATAAAACTTCAGATTTCCAAGTGTTCCATGAACTGATGAAATTTTAAGACGATTGTTTTAACTAAGGCAAGAGTTCGCCTAAACATGTTTGTTTGTGTGTGGAAGCATTGATTCTTTGCACTTTTGTATATAGTTGAAACACAAAATCACTCCATAACATCCCCTGTAGTTCAAATTACTTATTGACAACAATGGAATTACAAAATGCTTCTCTCATGGAGCTGGGACACATCGCAAATCTTCAGGCACTTTTTGAACGCGGATGCTTGTAACCCCCCCCCCCCCCCTTTTTTTTTTTTCTTTTTTAGAAAGCTTCGGGTTCAGCATACTTTTTGGAACGTATTTGAGAATATTTTTTGAACACTGACGCATGTCCCTTCTTATACAACACTTTGCAGCACATTTTTTGCGGCACTTATTGAGCAAACCTTTGATTATACCAGTGGTTTTTGCTGCTCATTTTGCAGCAATCTCGCAAGTCAGTTTGACAGTCGTCACCGGGCATTGGACAGTCTTCGACCAGGGAAGGTCATCCTTTTTGACAGCATTCGCGACAACAACCGACAGTGATTCATTGCAACCCAGTTTTTAGTAGCATCATATTTAGAAATTCTATTAACCGGTAGTTATAGAAAGCTATTGAAAATATATTTGTACGAAAGAACGTGATGATTTCAGAAGTGTACCCAAATGTGTTTTTAATCTGTTCTCAAGTTTTACATTTAGCAAATATCCTGAGCAAGACACATTTCAGTACACTTTCTTTTTAAAGGAGCACACTAGCGCCGACTCCATGGGGCTTGAGGGGGCTCGCCCTCCCCCCCCCCCACACACCATAATTTGGGTGTTGGTGTGTCTTTTTTTAGAGGAAGTGACCAGTGTTTTACTTGAGGTAGAGTTTATTTTTGCTTCAGTGTCAATGAGAATTGTTAAGTTTTTAGGAATTTGTAGGCATTCATGAAATTTTATATATTAAGGCAAAAACCCTATTTAATTTACTAAAAGATGTTCTTGTACGCCTAGACTTGCCTTTTCTGGATTTAAGATTACTGCTTAGAGTGCGTTGCGTCAAATATGAGAGGGAAATTCGATAGACTTCAAAAGTTGGCTTTAAACTAATAGCGACAAGCAATAGACATCATATCAACTGTACAGCTCTACACAAAATAGAACTGTAAAAATGTCCATCAAGACAAGGGACATGGTCTAATTAAACCAGAAAATTTGCATACCAATTTTTAGATTCCTAAACCTTGAGAACGCCGTGTCACGTATTGCTGGTTCATGCAAATTACACACATCAGAAAATATGTTTAATGGCATTTTCAAGGTTCAAAACAGGCAAATTTTATGGAGCGGGGACCAAGACCCCTGTCACTGGGAACATTCCATGCCCCTTAGACTCCCCCCACCATACTCCCGGATTAAGTGCGGCCCCCTCAATATTTTCGCAAATCGGCGCCCCTGACGGAGAACATTTTGAACATATTTTAGTATACACATTCAAGCAACGGGAATACTTTTTCGGAATTAACTGGGAAGTTGAAATATAAGCGGTACAACAGTTATGTCACCAGGGCTGGAAAAAAACGAGATTAAAACTTTTTCTTGGCAATATTTCTAAGCTTGACATAACCGATGTGAGGCATAATCTGACAAGAGGGTGTAACAAATGGTTTACCAGGATGGCCATGGTCATCTTGGAAAGCGAATTATTTTTACATCATCGTATTTTGGCTAGTAGCTGAACTCAGTTTAAAATTTTTATGACGCCCACAGAATGCATCAGAAAGATTAGATATAGATGTCCTTGGTACGTCTTCTTTGGAACGCCAAATACGGCGATTCAAATCAGGTGCTCATCTTTCGACCCATGACCCATTTCCTGAACAGATTCTTAAATAGAGCTTGCCGTTATGGTTCAGATGAAGTTAGAATATAAAATCAATTTGATGGAGGCAGGAACCTGTTGAACTTACACAAAACTTTAATTAAAAAAGAAAGATAAATAAAATTTAACTGTATTTCTTCTGCACTTGGAGGCAAAATTAACGTGATAAGGCTATGAAAACATATGCGTCGTGATATAGGTCCAAGACATATCTAAATAAACAGTTTAACACATAAAAATTGTTTTGAGTAAATTCTGTGAAAAACATTTAATGCGCATGTTTACATGTACAATTACAGGAGTTTAAAAATAAACACCGATATAGATTGTGCTTATTTTTGAAAACATAACACTAACATTTTTTTTACAAACTACAATTAATTTTATAAATCCCACAACAGTTAAAAGGGTGAATAGGATCTTTAAGACAAGAGAATGAAAGTTTATTAATAGGAGATAACACCACCTGGAATTGGAAACGTTTTAGAATCTTAGCAACCTGATAGCTTAGAGATGGAAAGAATGGCAAAACATCCAAATTCTTTCTGATAAAGGTTCAGTTAAGAACATTAGTTTGGGATTTATTTGAAAGTTTTTTTATAAATGGAATCAATCAAAGTTGACGGGATAGTCTCTATCATTTGCCACAGCTTTAAGATAATGAAGTTCCACTTTAAGAAGGTCCGATGAAGAACAAATGTTAATAGCGCGATAAACAAAAGAATTGAAAGTAGAATATTTTTGATTTGAGAATGAGACGATAGTCTATGAGGACTGAGGAGTTAAAGAAACAGCAAAAGGTTTGCGATAAACAAGTTTCAAAACCGATTTCAGTACGAGAAACAAGTACATCAAAAAATGAAATGCAATTATCCTGTTCTTTCTCACAAGAAAACTGAATATGAAGATCAATGGAGTTCAAAACAGATAAAATCTCATCACTCTCAAACTGATTCTGGTTCATTAGAACAAAACAATCATCAACATACCGAACATAAAATTGAAACTGCAGTTTTTGGAACAGCTTAACCTCAAAATAATGCAGGTAAATATCACTGAGAATGGGGCTAAATGGGTTTCCCATAGCCAGACCATCAAACATAATATAAAATTTCCCATTAAAAACAAAAGAACATTGCTTAAGACAGGTACGAGTAAGGAAAATTAAATCCTCAATTTACGTATTGGTAAAATGAAATTCAGAAAGTCTTCTACGAAGGCATAACAATGAACCCTCGACGGGAACGTTCGTAAATAAAGAGTTAACATCAAAAGCAGCCATAAAAAAATATTTGGAACGAAACTATGAATTTTTTTAACAAAATCAACAGAATTTTTAATAGTAAATAAATTGTAATTCCTAAGAGGAGAAAACACAGAGACTAAATATTTTGCAAGTTCATACGAAGCCGTACCAATATTGGAAACAATCGGCCTGAAAGCAATACCAGCATTATGCACCTTGTATAAAGCAAAAAATCTAGCACAATTAGCAATAGATGGAATAACAGAGCGTTCGACTTTCGAAGGAATAGACTGAACAGACTTGACAGCAGATGAAATAGTTTTTAACTCTTTATCACTAGGATCTTTAGAAATTTCGACATATGAACCAGAAGAAATCAAATCATTAGTTTTATAAACATAAGATGATTTGTCAAGAACAACAATTTTGCTACCCTTGTCAGTTTTGGTAACAACCAGATCAGAATTAGAAACTAAGTCTTTAGCAGAACGGCTAACAGTATTAGCAAATACAGGTTTAGAAATTTTCGAGTTAAAGTCGATATTAGAAGCAATAAGATGTCGAACCGAATCCGAGAGGAAGTTAACGCACTAAATTTAAAAGCTTTCTCAACAGGAGCAATAAGCTTTGAAAAAGAAGGTTTAACACTCACAGCAAAATTGTCATTACATTTCAGATCCTCAATTTGAGAATTGCTTGATGGAACACTAGAAAGATTAACAACAATGTTCTTAATTAACAGCGGGTAAAATATCAGGAGGAACCACATGAGAAGTTTTACAGAGCTTAGCTAATTTCTTTTTCAAAACATTTAATGTTTATCAGGGGAACGAAGGGTTCTAGACCAAAGATTTCTGTAAATAATGTCGAAGTCGGAAATGGAATTTGGAACCGAAAGATGTAAATCATAAAGTTCACGTTCAATAAACGATAAATGCTTCCTAGTTTCCTGGATGGAACTTACAGCCCCCAAATACACACTTTTCTGCGGATAATCGAGAGTACAGTGTACTTCAATTTCGACTTTTTTTCAGGGCCAGTCCCCGAATCTCCTTTTCCTTATGTCACTCAAAGATAGCTTAAAATAGCGCTTTTATTGAATCAACTTGAAAAATGTAGCTGGGAAGAGCTCCCGAATTGTTATGTCACCTACACATAGTCTAAAGTAGCGTTTTCAATACCCCATTGAAACATTTGTGGGGGGGGGGGGAGAAATCATGAACTCCTTCCTAAGGTTCACCAAAGATGGCCTAAATTTGCAATTCTAAGACTCCTGTTTCGAAAATTTGTGCATTAAGAGCCCCACCCTCCCACATTTTCATCAAGTATTCAGGGGGAAATATCTAAACACTTCTCCTAAGTTCGTCAAAGATAGCTAAATTGCTAAATTTGCGTTTTTTTGAACTCTAACTTCAGAAAAATTTCAAGGAAGACCAGCCTCTCATCCTTTTACAATCATCAAAGAGTCTAAAAGCCTTTAAAACTTCAATTTCGAAAAAATTTTAAGAAAGGAAGAATCGGAATTTCTTTTCCCTTCAGTCAGTCGAAGATAGCTAAATAGCGCTTTTATTACCTCAGCTTCAAAAAATTTTGGGGAGAGATTACACGAACCTTCTTTAAGTTATTGAAACTAGCCTGAAATAGCATTTTGAATACTTCAGTTCAGCAGTGAACTATTAACCAGAAATGTTAGTATATTTTTAAAAACTTACACAAAAATAAAATTCAGCTAGCAGTTTAGCATTTAACTTTTGAACACTTTAACACTCCTAAAAAGCATGTAATTTCGTTTCAAACTTTTCAATTTTATGATTTTTATTATAATATGTATATTTGCTTGCCTCTCAATAAACTGTAGTAAACATCAAAAATGCGAAAAATCCGATTCCGATAGTGGATGCAAAGAGATCGCAATTATCAAAATGAAGACAAAAAAAAAAAAAAAAAAAAAAAAAAAGGTAAGATTTTATTGAACTAAAATTTTGTTAGAATTGCATCTTAAAGGCGTAAAATAAATATTAATAACTTAACCTACATAAGTAAAGCAAACATAGGACCAAAGAGCAGTTCGGCATTTAACTTTTTGACATTGATAAACAACATGGAATTGCACTTGGAAATTTTAAACTTATACATTGTTAAAACCAGGAGTTCCAGACGAGTGAAAATATTCCCTCTAAGGTGAAAGCATAGTGCCTGAAGGTGCAACGCAGGCCAGAAAATAGAGCAGAGGAGCCAAAACAGCATGCAATCGCAGAAAGACTCATTGCGCATGCGCTTTTTGCCTTAGATATACATTCAACCACCTCAATATGGCGGACAAATGATGATTGCGTTTGTGTGTCTTTCACATTGAATGAAGTACACTATTGGATTTAAACACAACTTTTCTAGGATTAATTATCCGAAATTACAAGTAAGTACAGTTTTTGATCACTTTGTAGCTTTTAGGGCTTTCAAACATAGTTAAGTGTTGAAAAGTGCATTTATTGCTTTTCAGTAACCGTTAGTCTTCTAGTTCTCGTTTACCGTTACTATCGTGAAATTTCCATCATTCAAAACGCTACTAAAAATATCTGTCATTATTTTCTTGAATACTCGATAAGCAGCTTTTATTAATCACCAAAAGAACCTTAATAAAAATGTTTCTTGTGCTTCGTAGATTATAACACAAAGCTAGCGAAAAAAAAAATCTCTCTCAGTCGAGCTCTTTTTTTTTTTTTTTTTTTGCTTTTTCATTCAAGTGTTAGAATCATTTCCTGTTAGCGGTCCTCGATAGCGTTAGAACTTTCTCTTTTGGTTTTTATTTAACTGTTGAAAAACTTTATGTGCATTTTATTTTGTTACTCTTGATTAACGTTTATGAAACGATTTTGTTTTTCCGTAATTATAATATCCCTGAATATTTTTGGCTCATCATGTAAATAATCCATAAGTACAGTTATGCTTCATTTTCAGAATACGTCAAGTTTTAGTAAATGTATAATTTCTCACATGTTTTAAATAATTACTCGTTTTTAAATTATAACGTATTTGTGACAGATCTTTGATACCAAGTGAAGGGGTAGATATTTATTGTTTTATTAATTTTTAACGTTACTTTTTGTAAAAAAAAAAAAAAAAAAAAAAACATCAGAACCCTGAATTTTTTTACATGTTTTTTAACGACCCCAGAGTTATTATTCATATTATTTATTTTATGATTTTTTAAGAAAACGATAAAGATTTCACCGGTCCGCAAAGTTTTTCATTTGCTTTTACCGCACCCGTGGGTCAAAAGAGGTTGAGAAACACTGAGTTAGAGCACGATCAGATGAATTAACGCTATGAGCACTTCTTAACTATGTTGAAAACTCTGAAACATGATCAAATGCTGTAATTACATGTTTTAATCATTTCCAATACCGAGTTCAATGTGAAAAATGTCCAAAACGTAGAATATCATAAATCAAAACAAAACTAAAAAAAAAAAAAAAAATACACAACTGTATTCAAAAACGCACACAATACGGGGGAGGGGGGGGAGGAGGATCTATAGTACGGGGGTGCCATTTCGCTTTCCGAAGGATCCTTTTTTTCACTCCGGCTGTCTAGTTTTTAAAAGGTGCCTGCTTTTCACCCTATTTAGAGGTGCGATTTCGGCTCCGTATTGGGTGCCGCTGGTGAACAAGCGTTTCTCCCCTGAAAGGTGCCGAATGCATCCTGTAGTTTTAACAGTGTACGATTAAAAAAAAAGTAAAATAAACTGCATTAACTTGCCTTCTAACAAAGCGTACTAAACATGGAAGAAAACTACTAAGAAACTGTAGGGGAATGTGGGTCAAAGTGAAATATTTACTCTGCTTTTAGCGCCACCTACCTAGTAATATTTTAACTACGTACTAACACATGTAATCTATTCAAGAAAAAAATCACATCTGAAAATCAGAGAATATGATAGTACAAGAACTCATATTGTTGTAATGTTTTGTTGCAAATCAATTTTTTTTTTTGTTATTAAATGATAAATTTTTTGTTATTATCATTTTAATTATTGAGACCTGCTAATATTCAATGCAGTATTTATTTCTTTAATATTAGACTTAATTGTATTTTAAATGCTTTGTCAGTTAGTCAAGCGCATGTGGGGCAAAGTGGATGGAGCAAAGTGAAATAGTCTATTTCATTTACTTATTCAAACCTTTATCAAGTCACTTACGTATTATTCATTATTTAATTTACATTCCTTCATTTTATTATTCCTTTATTTATTAATTCATTCACTATTATATTCATTCATTTTTATCATATGTTAACTTATCTATTTATTTGTTTATTGTTTCATCAGGGTTCATACACTTGTGGAAAAAATTCCCGGTTGCTCGCTTCATTCAAAATTTACATTTAAATAGCAATATTTTCAAAAATAATTAAAATTGTTTATAGCAATGCGGAAGAACTGAAACTCCTCCTTTTAGAATTAAATAAAATAAACCTTAATTTTTTTTTCTCTCTCAAAATTTTAAGTTTTTTCAAACATTTTGTTCAAAATCGTTTTAATTTGTTTACTACTTGTTGAACACAGAGTACTTTCAACTTATTTTAGCGCTTCTTTGATGTCACGTGTCATGGGTAATATTATAGCGTTTTGCTGTAGTCAGGCCCGACTCTAGGGGTAGGAGACCTAGGCGGCCGCCTAGGGCGTCAAATTTCGAAATTGAAACTTTAAAAAAAAAAATTTTTAATATATTTTTCAGTGCCATAAGATACGCAGCTTTAATGTTAAAATAATAATAATAATTTAGAGTTTATATCAGTGCTTGAGTATGCAAAATATAGTTTGGATTTCAACTAGAAATTCAGTTTAATTTGAGAGTCGGCAAATTATGCGATTTAAGTCTTTGGAAAATATTCATACATGTTTCAGTGCCACAAGATGCGCTACTTTAATGTTAAAAAGAATTTAAAGTGTGTATCAGTGTTTGGATATGCAAACACCAATTCGAAATTTAACTAGAAACTCACTTTAATTTTAAGGGCGGCAAATTACTTGACTTATTTATCTGCTAGCGGATTTGCACGGTCTACCTCGAAAATAAAAGTTGTGTCAAGTGACACGTGTTCAACAACTGGGCTCAAATAAAAGAAGAAAAAATATACTGTAAAATTTCCTGTCAAAAAAATGATTCTTAAGTTTTGTTAACGGTTAATCTTTAAGTCCTGAATAAATTAAACACAACCCTCCATTAATGCAACTAAAACCCTTGATTATCTTATGCTGGCAGTACAAAAAAAATATGCAAAAAGGGGAAATTTTTACCTCAAAGCAAAAATTTTGTTTGTTCACAGTCGAGAAAAAATGGCAACAGATCCAAAATGATTTTATTCACGTTAATTTAAACTGAGTTCGTTGGCAAACGATAAATTTCCGACTTGATATGGATTAGGTTTAAAAATGCTTATAACTCTTTTCTTGGGGATTTATAGCTCTATGGTTTTTTTTTTTTTTTTTTGGAATTCGAAGGTAGTAAATCAGTTTGATGGGTATTTTTTGCGGGCTTTCGAATGAGACCAAAGTCAAAAAAATCGGATCATTATTTCGGGTAGAAAGAGCCATTTAATGCCATTTTGCCTCACAAAATGTTTGTGAGATTCTGGCAAACACTTTTTGATACACATTTATACACTTAAAAGTGTCACTTTTTATTTATTATTGTAGAAAAAAGTATCAACAATGTTTTATAGTTTCCATCAAGAACTTTTAATAAAATGTATCTGAAAAATGTAACATCAAACATTTCATTTAAACACATTTTAGGCATACTGGTTCTTCGCCCTCCTCTTTCATTTATTTCCCTTTCTCTAGTTCTCAGAAAATAAGAGTCTTCTAACGACCTCCAAAACTCATCTCTCTGACATCACCAAAAGGACGATGAAAATTGAATTTTTAGTACTACAATTCAGAAAAAATTTAGGGGGAAGGAATCTCTGAACCTCTTTTGACACCATCATTGAAGAACGCTCTCTAGGACTTCAATTTCGAAAAGTTTCCAGTACAGAGCCCCAAAATCTCCTTTTTCCCTGACATCACGAAAATTGTCTACAATTGCGTTTTTGGAACTTCAATTTCGAAATGATGTAAGGGAGATATAAATCAAATCGAAAACTCGATTAAATACAATCTCCGAGTCATATCATTTTCCATAACGGCCACAAATATGGTAAGTAATCGCGTTTTAAAGACATCAATTCCAAAAAATTTCCAGGGAGCGTATTCAGACCTTTTCTCCCTTTAACTCCTTAAGACCGAGGCCGGCCGTAACCGGCTTTGTAACTTAGATCCGAGTCCGCCCGTACCCGGCCGAGTTCTGCGAATTCAGGGGTAGTGGGTAGAAGAAGACACCCTACTGCGAGACCTCCCCGAAGAAGACCCTTTCTTCTAGCCGATAGCTATTTAGCAAGTGATAGCGACAACTGCATGAATGGGGAGCTGCTAATGACTTGATGTCGCTTGGCTTCCTCAAAAAATGAGAAAAGATGAATGCGTTGTACGATTTCGTTTCAATTTCCTCCACTTCTAATCCTCACTTTTTCATACCACTTTTTTAAAAATAAATTCTATTCTAGGATTTATAAATTAATGTTTTGTATAATTTTTATGGTAGTTCGTACAACATTAAAGCACAAACTTTACAAATAACTGCATATACATGCTTCAGGTTTACAAGGAACCTCGAAACACGGGTGTGCAATTACTACTTGCAATATTTCGCCATCTATTAACCTTTTCTATTTTCATTATTTTTATTTTCAACCCAAATGTAATTATTTCTTTCCAGTTTTAGAAACTTAAAAGTATTACTCAGCAAATCAGAGCTTGGAAGTCATCTAAACAAAACAAATCTGCCCAGAGCTTTAACTTGCTCGTGAAAATATACTGCACCCCACCACACAACTGTTACCCAAACAGTAGCGCCCCACAAAAAGTGAGATAGGAGGTCATAATTCCATAAGGACTTAAAACACTCATAACATGTAAAAATGTATGCATGGGTCAACCAACTCCAGTATTCAGGTCGCACGGGTGACTAAAGAAGATGCCTTAGATACTAGTTCTCTCAGAATGGTCAAAAGAAAAGAATTTTGTTACGATATTATACAATTTACAAACTACCGTATTATCCACTTTACCTTTAAAGTTCAAAATTTTGAGTAAAGTGATACTTGCTAGCAATATAATATATATTTGCACTTATAAAAATTTAATCACAAAATAGCATTTTCTAGTTTTCTTCTGAACAACATGTTATTCAATTAATTTGGGAAATTCAGTCAGTTTGTCAACATGTAAATTCAGAACCATGATTTAGAAAAAAAAAAAAAAAGTGAAAAATGACAATCTGCTTAAATCTTCAAAAACAGTTGTCTCTGAAGTGAGATAAACAGAAATTTCTAATGGCGCTAAGTCACATTGTAATATTCCTTTAACGATTGTAGTGTAACAAACACCAAAAAATCTGATTTAATTCTTTCCTAAATTCATTAAATCAATTTAAAAAGACATTATCTCTTGCTTTCAGTAGCACATCCCACAACTTTGTTTCCTTGAAAATATAAATTAATTGTTAAATTCTTCAAACAAATTAAAGTACATATTTACTTCTGTATAAATGGCATTATTCAGGAAAACATCATCAGAATAAATTTTAGGGAATATTTTTTTTTTAATCATGTCATACAGCATTATACTTACTGATAAATATAAAGAAAATCTAAATCTGTGCTTCTACATCTGTTGCGATTACACTTTTAGCACTAATTTAGAATTAATTGATTTTTTAAGAGAAAACAAATGTCACCTCCTTCCCCCAATATGAAATTGTTGTCAATAATAATTAAGCGATTTCAGAGTTGCATCAAAACAAGAAAACTTTCGTTCAGTACAGATTTATCGATCTTGCATTTCTATGTTAAAAAGTTATCTCATCTTTATCATATTCGATTAGCTAGTTATATACGATAACCATGGCAACTTGTGTATTTGTGGGTTAGAGGGGCGGGGGGCAATTTTACCTTACTTTCAAAAGTAAAGGGGCCTTGCCCTCTCACTTTTCAGAGTTAAAAATTAACAATCGACTGAAAAATTATTTCTACTCAGATTGATTTTACGTATTAATTTAGTTTGCGGGAATAAAACCAAAAAACTCCAAAAAAAAAAAAAAAACTGAAGTTTTCTTATGTTATTTCATTGGAATGAAGATTATAATTGGAAGAGTTCATGGCCGGATTTGGAAGTGTGGAGGCCCCGGGGCAAACGAAGGAGTGGAGGCCCCTAATCAGGGTTCGAAAAGATCATCATGTTTTCGAAAATATCCGATACTTTGATATACAGTAGAAGATCATTATAACGCCGACCTATATAACGCAATTCTCTATAAACCGTACAACTTTCCAGAAGTAAACAATAGATTTTGAAGTTAAAAAAATACCTCTGTTTTGTTATGCAAACATAAAAATTGTTATTTTGAAACAGTTTTTCATCTTTCCATCTTAATCCAAAGCTTTTAAATGGAAATTAGTACCCCACATAAAACATTTATTTATGGAGTTAGTGTTCCTAAGGAAATTATTAAATCTGTTTTCAAATATCAAATGAGAATTTTCCCATCATCCAGTTCCTGTGCAATCATATGTTTTAAGTTTCTTATTTTTCCCTTTTGCTTCTATATCACATACCGTTAAAATCATATATAATTCATAGTTCAAACCCTGTTATGAAGACAATAAATGTGATGATAGATAGTCTGGTTTAGCATCAAATTTGATGATATATGCTATCAGAATTGAATTATTTTCTGTGTTTTTATATATGAATGCAAAAATGGAAGGTTTTGTAGGTTTTTACTCTAAGGGAAATGATTAAAGATATGTTTATATCTAAACATCCAACAATTTAGGTGATTTAATATTGACTATTCAAAACTAGTTTAAAAGCTACTCTATTACATAACAGTAACATACTGCCCTAAGTACTAATGGCATTTTCAGGTAAAATGAAGAAACGTGTAGATTTTAAAGTTTATCAGAAAAAATTTAGTACAACACAAACTTCGGGAGAAGGAAGCAACCCCCCCCCCCCTCCCCCCAAGATTTTGACTAGAATAAAAAAATTTTGTATATTTTTTTAGTGTACTTACATCCTGTATTATATAATATAAAAATTATTCAGATATGCATGCAAATATGCACTGAAAAATACCTAAAATATGCATTAAAACTAAACATTTGAAACGCTATTTTTTTTTTTACTTAAGCGAAAAGTTGTTACATCTGAATATAAAATGTTTAACCTCCTTTTTTGCACTGTGTTATTAAAGCGACAAATTGTTACTATTGCAAATTAATTTGAATGAAAAAAATTGAAAATAAAAAAATAAGAGTGCAAACAGGAGGGGGGGGGGGGGTCCGTTTTCCCGCATTTCCAAACAGTGGCGAGAAATGGGGTAAAACGGTTGTCTTATTTGGTTTTGGATCAAAAAGCCATTTTACATAAGAATCTGCAGAAATTGTGTCAGAAGCATTTTTCATGCCTCCCAATCTAATTAATTTGCTCACAATGAAAAACTTAACCTTAACATTAAACAATTCTTTAGTTTTGAGAAATATGCGAAAACCTAAATATCGCAAAGGAACAAAAGTTTTTTTTTTTTGATAGTTATGTTCGACTTCATTATTTACGTCAGTCAATTCAAATTGATTAAAAAAAAAACCCTTTAATATAAAAAGAACATATATTCAGAAAAAGAAAGTTCTATGTAGAAAATTACAATCTTTAGACCTCGAGGTAAATAAATCCATTACAACAAGTTTTAAAAAAGTACGGAATACTAAAAAGCGAATTAAAAAATTAAAACAATAATGGTAATAAATAAAGAAAAAATAAAATGAATAAAAACTTTACAGAAAAAAAAATAAGAGAAAAATAATAATAATAAAAACAAGTAGACACAGAAAAAAGAAAATAAACAACGCGCGTACTCCGCAAGTACTGAAAGGGGTTTGTTTACTGTCTCTACACGGAATCAGCTGTTAAAAAATCCCTCCCATCCGCAAAATTTTCTCTCCCACTACAATCACTGACCTTCAAGTGACCTGTGCTCCTGAAAAAGCTTCATGAGGCAGCCATTCGCAACTATCCCCGCTAGCCCGCAGGGAAGATCTACGAATTCTTACAAGCATGTGCCTAAAAGCGGAAAATCAAGTGAAAATACGGGGGTCGTCTCTACGCTACATTTGTCGTAAAACACATTTTACATTAAAAAAAGGGGGACCCTAATACTTAAATTTTATTTTTTCATCATGTCAGTGTGTGTGTGTGGGGGGGGGGGGATCTATTCAGACTCATTCTATATTAAAAACTCGTTTTTTTGCTGGTGATTGCATCACATATCACACAAACACAAATATATTCAACAAAATTAGTTGAGACAAAGGAAAAACTTTAAAATCCGGACGTTTTGTCCAGCCTGCTCAGAAAACTGGACGTTATGTCCTAGCTGTCCAAAAATGTGGACGTTCTGTCCTTGGACCTTTTGTCCGTCGGACATTATGTCTGTTGGACGTTATGTCCGCTGGACGTTATGTCCGTCGGACATTTTGTCCCTCGGATGTTTTGTCCGTTGGACGTTTTGGGCATGGATGTTATGTCCGTGGACGTTATGGATCTGGACGTTATGTCCGGTTCCCGGATAATGCACTTTCGTTTGATTGTGAAACATATTTATTTGTGAATAACTAATTGTAATATTGGTGCTTTAATACTCATTGCAGATGAAACTCATTCTGAAGTGCTAATATAGAGACATATTCTGAACTTTAGTTTCAAAATTTGTGAAATGACCTATATAACTCAAAAACCTGTATAACGCAAAAGCTCTGGTCCCAAGGAGTCCGTTATAATGGTCTTCTACTGTAAATCCGAATATTTTGATATATATGTACATATTCGATATTTTCGACCCGTGAAAGCTAGGATATTTTGTAAAAATTTTATTGTGGAGGCCCCTGGGCAGTAGCCCCGCCTGCCCTCCACTAAATCCGGCTCTGGAAGAGTTAGTCTACGGTGGCTATTCATCCCAAATTTTGACGCCAAACTCCATTTTTATCTGTCATTTAATAAGTAAAATCCAATTACATAGACTAGTTTTATTTTAAAAAAGAAAAAAAGGGGGGAAATAAATAAGATTTCGTTGCGTCCCCACTAAGCATTCTCTTAACCCCCGTTTTTTGAGGAAAAGATTTTTTTTTTTTTTTTCATTATTACTCTTGAAAAATTATCTTTCTATTATTTTCTTTTAACTTTCCTTTTCTTTTCTCCTGACTGGGATAGCTTTTATTACTTGTCCGTAGTATACTCAGAAATGGAAAAGAGATAGGGGTGCAATTTCTTCCAAATGTGTGAAAATAGTTTCAAAAACATTCTTTCAGTAATTATTCTCATCAGTTTGTGCAAATGGAATTGATTGAAATTGGAAAATTTAAATTATTGCATAATAAATCTTAAGCTTGTGCTTGAACTGTAATGTTCTTATTTATGATTAATATCATCTACGCGTTGAAGGCGGCTTATATATGTGTATAAGATATATTAAGATTTACAATCAATATGCGAAAGTTAAGGGATTTGGGAATCAACCCGGCAAACCTTCTCTCGCCATGCCCCTGTTACATATATTTTTTCTCATTTTCTGTAATTCTAAAATATGTCTTTTAACAATCTAAAAAATATTTATATTTCTGAAAAAAGAATGTTTTATAATTTTATTATAGCCTTTTTCAATAACTTTATAAAAAAGGGAAAACATGTATTAAAAAGAACTATATGTTTTATAATTTATTATTGTGCAGAAGAATAAAAGTTATTGGCTGTGCTCAAACTTTTTTAATCAATCGAAATCGGGAGAAATGTTTCCAAAAACTAAAGCTGCTAGAAAGGTTAGGCATTTTGCGCTGTAGGCTGAACATGATATCCAAAAAAAAAAAAAAAACCGAACTTATTAGCAATATGGTTAGGAACTGATGGAAAGTCACGCTGTGAGACCACCTCAAAGATCCTTTCTTCCGACCGAAGTATTTTCAACTGATGGGACAAGTGACAGTGAAATTCTTCATTCCGAAGTTGCTTTTGATTTTTGAATATTTTTTTTGCAATTCAGATGTTTTATTCCTAATTTTAAAACATCCCATGTGTCTATAGATCGCAGAAAGCTGAACCAACATACGCGATAAACACTAGCCTAGGGAAATAGCGAAAAAGGCTGCACGCCTGAAGCGCGACAGCGATTAAGGTGACAGCTTACCACGCCTCCTGTAATTAGTGCACACAAGAACTGACGAGATGCTGCCGAAGGGGGTCTCAGAGTGGACGATTCCATTTCCAAAATAGCTTGGTCGAAAAAGTCAGGACCTAACTGTAGTAAAAAATTCCCCCCTTCCCGGTCTTAAAGAGTTAACATTACCACAGATATTTTAAAATTGTTTCCCGGGGAGAACCCCCGGAACCCTCTATTTCTACGTGCTCCATCTTCGAGTACTGACCAACCCTTTTCCAAAACCCACCTCACGTTTTATCACCTCATTCTCTCCATATACAATGTATACATTAGATATGCTTGAAAAAGTTGCTGGGAAAGAGAGAGAGATGGAATGATTAACGTGCATTTCAAATGAGAAAATCTTTTGTCCCTTCCTCCTAAACTTATTTTCTGATTTGCTTCTGCCTCTTAAATCCCAGACACTTCCCACTATGAGCCCCTGCTCCCTTTTGTTTTACAAAGTTTCTATGCCACTGATTGCGACTTGTTTAGAGATTCCAAACCCGTTCCGCCATTGTTTTAAAAAATGATAGGTTTTTATTCATTTACTTTTTAAGTGACAAATGGGAGAAAAGCAACAGTTTGAAGTTACAGGATTATTTTAATCTACCAGTCTATCTGGAATGTTTGATCCCGAAAAACAGTATTAAGGCTGGGATGTGTCAGGATTTTATTTCTTTGTTTATAACACCGATTTGTATTTGAATAACTTACTTTAGAAAGAGCAATGGAGGGGGGGGGGGGGGCGGCACATGTCAACCTCGCCTAGGACGGCAAAACTACCAGAGGCGGCCCTGGCTGTAATCGTGCAGCAATCTTTTAGCATCCGCTTTTGGTTTACAATACTTCTTTTTATTTTCTAATTAGTATATAACACAAAACATATTGAGCAAAATGCAAAGCTAAATTTCATATGATTAACTTGTCGGATCGATCGGCATACCATATAATGCGTAATAACAAAAATCAACATCCGCCGATCATAGGCCAATGCCAATCATCCTTTTTTTTTTTTTTCCTTTCGCATATTAAAGGATGCTTACGTTAAAATTTCAATTTTTCTTTTCCAAAAAGTAATAGTTAATTTTTAATACTTTACATTGATATAAACATCCAATTCTGGTTTTGGAAGTTTATGTTTACTTCCACCGTGCAAACGACCGAATATGGCGAGTAAGTGAAAAATTTAAGTTAATAAGTAGAATTTTGAATTTGTAACATAAAAGTAGTTATAAATAATTAATTATCCTTAAAAAACTACAATTAAAATAAAATAGTCAGTATTTAGCACATAAGTGTCTAAATCAATAAAAACAAAAAATGTTCTGAAGATTAAATTTTGCATTTTTCCAGAAAATAATTACTAATGATCCGAAAAAAAGGCACATTTTGTGTTGTCTTCAATGGTTTGCATTGCAATAAACATCCAATCCCGTTTTCAGGAACTTAGGCACTTAAAAGTCTTGTGCATTTCCATCTTGGGAATGACCAAATATGGCAGCTACGCCAAAAAAAATAAAAAAGAAAGAAAGAATTTTTTGAATTTGTTGCATGAAGACAATTAAAAAATAATAAATCCTCATGAAACTACAATTCAGTTGAAAAGTTTTTATCACATTTGCGTCCAAGGCAACGAAGATAAGGTTAAGTTTTAAGAACAAAATTTTTAATTTCTCAAGAAAATTATTTAAAATAATAATAGTAATTATAAAAACAATCTGCAGACCATATTGTGGTATTTTCATTAGTTTGAAATTAAAGAAAACATCCAATTCTTTGTTTTGGAAACTTAGGCATTTTAAGATCGTGTCGACTTCCATCTTGTGAATGACCAAAAAATGGCTACTACGCATCACATGCAGTTGTGTTCCCATAGGGTATACTCCATATACTCTCAAATATTTTTTAGACATATAGCGTATACCCTCAAGCTTCAAAAATTTTCATATTATGGCATATTATGTATATAATCGCGTACACATATTGTGCATAGTTGATTACTGGGAGTATACCCTCAGAAAATTTGATGGGAACATCACTGATCACATGTAGTTGAAATGACTTTCTGATCAAACAAAAAAATGATTTTCCTCGATCGATCTCCCATTTTCAGGTTGTGCTTCCAAAGCAGTAAGTTGTCTTCTTCCTTGTTGAGTTTGGGCACAATTCTTGTTCACCCGAGGAATTTTTTCCTTGGGGACTATTGAGGGTCATAAATGGCGGCTGCGGAAGTTATCTTGGGTCGCCACTTTTTTTATTGCCAGCGTTACTTCGCTTTAAAATATTTTTTAAAGAAACATCGATAGAAATGAAGATTAGATCTCATAGAACAAAATTCCCTGGGGGGGGAGGGGGGGGGGGGAAATTGGGGTTCCATTTGGAAAATTCCCTGACATTTTTGACTATGTCATTTTGGTGAACAGCGAATCATTTAAACTTGTTTTTACTTATTTTTTCTTTTGAATTTCTGAAAATAAACATTTTATTTTGTAAACAAATAATGAAATTGTTTTAAAGCTAGTAGTTTTCTAAAAAAAAAATCTGTGACTAACAACAATTTAGTAATTACTAATATTAAGTTTACAATAAATAAAAATTCAGAGAAAATAATCTATTAAATTAAAGTACAATAATTAAATTACCAGACATTACCAGATATATTACCACCAAAGTTTTAGGATAGGCTACAAATATTGCAAAATTCCAGATACTTGGGCAATTTGCAACATTTTCGGACTTTTTCAAAATTTTACCCTGGAAAATTCCTGATTTCAGTAGTTATCAATGTCCAAAACGTCTTTAATTAATTCTTTAGACCAATTTTATTTTCTAAAATTTTCATTTACTTAAGACACTGCTGATAATTTCTATAAGTGTGATGAATTAGCACGGATGACTCAAAATTTTGGAGTCGAATGAGAGCGGCTAAATTAGAAGTCTAAAACACCTCAACTACACAATTAGACAAATGAGGAGGGTTAAAAATAATGCTGAACACATAATTCTAAATGTCCAAATGATAGAATCACATAGCAAAGGAAAACGAGCGAGTATTATAGAAGCGGATGCAATCTAGACCAAGAGTTGACCCCCCAAACGCGATTTAACTCTTTTATGGCGGGTGGCCGGTTAAAATAATTAAAAAACTTTGGCTCTAACTCCCCCCCCCCCCCCGCCCACTAATTTTGGGTCAAATAGCTGCGTGGGTGGATGAAAGGTCAAAAAAAAATATATTATAGTGATGAGTTAAATGGTTAAAAATTATATAATAACATTAAATTAATAAGAAAAAACGCGTAGCGAATTGCCCCCCCCCCAGGATAAAGTATCGACATAGATCTTAAAATAGAATAGATGTGCCTTCTCCCCACTTTTCTCCTCAGAGCGCGCGTCAACATCCCCCGTTGGACATCACGTGATCAAGGGACACCTCTCACAAGAAACTGTTTCCCCTATCGAAGAGAATCACTTTGCGCCGCGATCATTTGCACAATTAAGGGAAATTAAAGCATTTAACCAATGGGTTAAATGCTTTAAGCATGGGTTATACCTTGTGGGTTATACTCCCCTTTAAGCATGGGTTAAATTAAAGCATTTAACCCATTATTAAAGAAAAAGGGAACACTCTGTCCCTCACGTAACACCTCATATTTTTCACTAAAAGTAATAATTAAAAAACGTAGCAATTTTTTTTTTTTCATTAAGAAATCGCAAATGTATTTGTTGTACTTTTGCGAAAAATGTCCTTTGTTACTTTTTAAGTTATTACTTTTTAATGAAATGCGGGACAAAATGACAGCTTTTTCATGGAATGGTCCATTAGATATTTTCCCAATCATAACTTTTGAAGCAGGCGCACAAGCTATTTAAACTTTTTTTTTCAAGTGCTTTAAATACTGAGTAGAGATAGTCTTCAAAAATCTTGAACAAAAATTGACCTTATAAATTTTCTTTTATTTCAATCAAATTTTTCAAATACAGATAAATGGTTTCAATGCGTGCTTTTTCCCACAACTTTTGAAGCCAGTGCAACAATTTAACATAAAACCCTATCTAAAACCATAAACCAATTAGAAATACAAATGTAAATAGTATCGAATATAACAATTAACTCAATTAAATAATATTCCAAGATTCGCATGCGTTTCGCACCAACACTCTATTAGCCAAACAAATAACTTTGGTTTGTTCCTGATTTTTAAGCAACTTCAGTTTTTTTTTTTTTTTTTTAAAGTACTCTGAAAATAAATTCATTTGCAATTATAAACTACTTGAATGGTCATTTGACTTCCGCCCCCTCTCCAATTTTTTTTTCTTCCTACAGGATATGATAATTTTGACAATTTAAACTCGAGGGTGAAGAAAACTAGTGATTATTGTCCCTCAACAATATTAATTTTGTCACTTTCCTACTTATTGCTCTTTGTGAATTATTTTCATTGTTTGAATTGACTGCGCGATACATTCTAACGCTTCAATATTTAGTAACGATTAATTTTATAAACTTGTTAACGATAAAATCAGCTGCTTCTGTTTCCAACATATGCTTATTTAAACTTAGAAAAACGGAATTAGAATTTTTTCTCATAACTCTTGTGGCTTCATGAGTAACATTATATTTTTACGTTTTACTCCCAAAACGTTTTCACATTCTCGCTCAGTCGTTCTTCACAAATGTACATATTTCAATGGTTGCAATCTTGCAATAAGTTATCATACTTGAATGTCTCAAAATTATTAAATTTTATTATGCCTATTTTTTGGTTTATTGTAGGAAGACTGCGTTGCAGTCGTCGCAGTTCACAACAGAGTGCACTTGCCGGACAAAAAATCCAGCGTAGTCAGAAGCATCATTAATATACTGCGTCATGTTAATTGAGATGATTTCTGAATTTTCCAAATCGTCGTCAAAGGAATCGGAAGAAAAGGCTTTCTTTCAAAGCATTTTTGTTACGCTTCAAATTTAATCTTAGCATTTGAAGGTTGTCAAAATCAGCGCAATTTAAAGAACTGAACTCCTTAATTTCCGTATGAATGAATAATCTTTTTTTCGCACTTCGAAATTGTCCGACGATTATTGTTGAATCCCCCCTCACAACCTCATCGCACTGAAAAAAGTTTCAAAGTGATCCTGAGTAGAAATCCTGAGTAAGCTTATAAGTCATTACGCAGTTTAGAACTGGAATTCGGGCACCTACATACTTTTCATATGTTTCCAGCACACTTTTCATAGAAATTAGGAAACTTTAAAATTCAGTTTTTCGAGGACATACTATAACTAATTTTCCATCGCTTGTTTTTAGTGATTTAATATAATGCTCGGCATCTACAATAAATTGCTTAAAAAATTCTTAATTTCGACTCTGCAGGGGACTTTTTTTGCCTTTAGCAGAAAGATTTCTGTTACTCAGAAAGTCCACTATGTCTTTATTTTTTAATAAAATTGGCACCAGCATCGCATTCTTAAACCCTCTTTCGCTAGAAAATCTCAGATTCACACATATAGAGATTTCTCCCATAAGTATAATGAAAATCTTCAGAGAATCCTAGACTTTTAACGACGCTTCGCATTGTTATATCACTGCTGCCCGAGAAGAGGGAGACACGATGTCCCTTGATCATGTGATTCTCGGCAGAATCATGATGACCCCACTTTCTCCGGGCGAAATACGCTGCGCTGTAGGAGGAAAGTCCTATCTATCCCTTTTTAAAGATCTACGAGTATCGATTATTAAACTAAAAAAAATTGATCACTTTCGTGGGGGGGGGGGGAATTTTACAGGGTAATAGTTTCATTATTTTGATTGCCAAAAAAGAAAAAAAAATGTGTCTATTTAGTTTGATAAAAATGTTCCTGCATTCTCGATGATATAAATCTGCTTCCGTTAAGAACTCGGAAAAATCTAAATCACGGAAATTCAGTTTTCAAATCTTTGAAACTTTCTTTATTCCTTCAAACAGGGCCGCGCCGAGCCTGATCGGCGCTGTTGTGCAAATGTTATTGGAACGCCTTTATGCTCTGGCGTTCGAGGAAAAATACAAAGTGAGGTTTTGTAGATAAATATAAAATGGAAAAAAGTATGTTTGGCATTTAATTTATGCAAAAAAATAATGTGTGAATATTAAATTTCACAATATGGTGTAAGTTTTTACTTCACATCTCAAAATTATTCCGAGTTCGGCAGCTCCTCTGATATGCTAATAATGCGTTTTGGAAGAAGAAAATATTTTCATATCTAAGTTAAAGCTACTATCAAATTTCTAAGTGATCAACAATTAATAAAACTTTTATGCCAGTCAAAACATGACAACAGGAACAGTGGTGCAACTAGAAAATAGTTTTAGGAGGGTACAATTTAAAAAAAAAAAAAACTCTTTTAATAAGAGAGGTCCGCGGATTCTCCCCGGAAAATTTTTAAAACTTTTGAAAAGCGCAATTTGGTCGGTATGTAGTGGTTGTTATGGGGGAAAAGGAACAAGCGGCTCCGCGAAAATTTATAGAAGTTGAAGCCTTAAACGTCATTTTAGGCCATATTTATTGACGTTAGAAAAAGGGATGAAACTCTGAGATTCTACCCGATCGTTTTTATTTTTTGAAAATTAAATGAAAATCAATTCCTTTTAATTTTTCGACTTTGAACTTCCAAAAAACGCAATTGCAGACAACTTTGAAGATTTTTACAAGAAGGGAATTCTGGAGCTCCCCCTGGAAATTTTTTTAAAATTAATGTAATAAAAACCGAAGCAGTATTCTGTGATGCCAGGAGAAGTGATTCAGGGGCTATTCTAACTGAAAGTTTTGGTAAGTCGTTTTAAAAAATCAAACTTTTGATGATATTTAAGAAAGGAGGTTCTGAGGCCCTAGCCCGAATATTTTCTGAAATTTAAGTTCTAAAAACGTGATTGTAAGGCCATTTTTGGTAACATTACGGCCGACAGTATTCCGAAATTAAAGCTCTAAAAACACAATTTTAAGTGATTATCGAACGGAGTTTCATGCGAGCATGAAACTCCGAAACATCGCGATGTTGTTTTGTATTAGGGAGCTTTCGCGAAATTTTGCAAAATTGAAGATCTAGAAACGAAATTTGAGATGCTGCGTAATGTTTTTGGTGCGGGGGGGGGGGGGGGGAGATTCGGTCAAGTAGCATCTTGGAAGCTTTCTTATTTTCAGGCGAGCTAGAAAAAAGAAAAATAATAAGGAAAAAAAGAAAAAAAAAAAAAATAGGAGGGAGGGGGAGTGGCTGACCAAATAGCTGAAACTTTTGACAATTTTAAACTCAAAGATTTCTTTTTAATAGAAATTAAAGTTTTACCCCAACATCATTATTTTTTCCCAATTAAAATCACTTTGTTTTCCAAAGACGCATCCCTCCCCCCCCCCTTCAAAAGTAATTATTTTTGAGAAACATTCAACTTAGCATTCTGGAGGAGAGGGAGCATAGGGCGGTGCAACCAGAGGGTGTCCTGTGGACACCCCCCCCCCCTCCGGTTGCGTCACGGAACAGGAGGGTACTTATTATATTTCTAAATTGAAGGGTAATCTTGTAGAGGATATTCTTTCATAATATCTGAAACTGAGAAACTTGCTGGTAAAACGAATAATTCTTAAGTACGAATTGTTAAAAAAGCATTGAATTTAATATCTAAAACAAACACATTGTACAAAACTCTTTCTTTAAATTTAATACGCAAATAGGTGAAGAAAAAGGGGGTGGGGGAATTGATTAATTTTGGTCAAGTCGTTACTTTTCGGAACTAAAAAGTTAATCTAAATTATTGTCTACAATATATGCATGTTATGCACAAGTAAGTAATATGCAAATGTGTTTACCGTATTTTTTAACGTATGATAACATAATGTAGTGAATTTACCACGAACAACGGTTAAAAATCACAAAAAGATATATTGCACGAATTATTATAGAAAATATTCACAGCAAGAACCAAAATGGGGAATAGCAAATTTCTTGTGCTGCTTTGTATGCTCAACCTTGTGAAATTACAGACATGTTGAAATAACATTCATGGCTCCACATATGAAGAAAAATGCTAATTAGTAACATGTATTTTCAGTGTAAAAGATAGCGCTTTTGAATAGCATATTCAGACACAACAAGGCAATACTTTTTCCTTATAGATAGGCAGCAAGAAGTATTGTATGTTTTAATGAGCAGTATAATTTCATTGTTTTTTTTTATAGAAAACTGAAAAGTTCCATTACATTTTTCCGCTCATTTGGAGCATTTTTGATTGGTTGAGTCCGGCGCCTTTTTGACTCTGGCGCCGTACGATCTTGCACATAGGGACGGCGTGACCCTGCCTTCAAATAAGGTTTCTGTCAAAACATTCAATTTTTCATCTGATGGCTGGCTACACTTAAAATTACCCTTTAAAACACTCATAATATAAGAATATCAAAATATATTTTTGAAAAAAGGATTTTTTTACGTTTTCAGTTCAAGGATGCGGTACAGCGTGCTGCGAGGAAAAAACCCCAGCTATAACAACTTCACTGTGTTGGCTACAGTTGATTACTGCCCTCGAAACAGCACGAAGAAATCATCACAGAAGCAGATGTACTGGCGCTGAATTGCTTCCTTTTATTTTGAAAAATATTTCAAAATTTCTAATTTAAATTAATTTTTTTTTTTGTCGAATTGACTCATAATATCTGGGGGGAAGATTTTTTTTCTGCTACAATCGAATGTAAACTATGAGAAAATTCTCCCCCCCCCCCACGAAAGTGATCATTTTTTTTATTTAATCCAATTGATAATTCACCCCGGGGGCAACAAGTTCGGCCCAACATCGCTGGGGGTGGGGGATTTTCTACGCGTTTTTCTTTTTTACCAAATAAATATATATATTTTTTTAATTTAAGCGGTCATGGGAAAGTTCGAATAGTACTCGACTCGGACCAAATAAAGAGAAACAAAAAAAATTTTTTTTTTTGACAAATTGACCCATAGTTACTGGGGGGGGGGGGATTTTTTTTGGCAATCAAAATAATGAAAAAAATACCCTGTAAAGTTCCCCATCACCCACCCCACGAAAGTGATCATTTTTTTAAATTTTAACAATCAATATTCACTTCTGGGGGGGGGGGCGCTCTCACATTCGCCCCAACATAGCTGGAGGGGGGATTTGCTACGTGGTTTTTTTATTAATTTAATTTAATCTTATTATATAATTTTTAGCCATTTCACTTATGTTAATGTTTTTCTTTTATTTTGACCTTTCATCCACCCACGCAGCGTGTGACCCAAAAGTAGTGGGCAGGGAGGGGGGATTAGAGCCAAAATTTTTAATTACATTTGTTATTATTTTAACCGGCCACCCGCCATACTACAAATAAACCGTGTTTTGGGGGCTCAGCTCTTGGTCTACAGGAACTACGGTTTCAAATTGAAAAATCTATTTTGTGTTGAATAGTCCATTTATTGAGTTAGGCTATAGGCTATGCAACATTACGCTTTGACTAATAGGAGTGGAGCAACAATAAGAAATGTAATGAAAACGGAAAAATTTATATAATTGTATAAAATGCTTGGAACGCCGAATACACATACATTTTTGTAGAACATGCAACAACGGGCAATGCAGCTAGTAGACTCATAAGTGCTGGGGAGGGGAGATTTTGTTTTGCGATTAAAACAAATACAGGGTGGCGACAGGAACTGTAAAAAAAAGTTCCCTGACTTTTCCCTGATTTCCCCGATTAAGTTCACCAAATTTCCCTGATTTACGTTACCAATGATAATGGTTTTCTTTCTTTGCTCTACTTGAAATCCATTGTATGTTTGTATAAAATGCAGTATTTTAAAGGTTTTTAAGTTGTGTAAAGTTGTTGAACTAAAGATATATTTTTAAAAAACGCTACTTTTTTAATAAAATTGTTTAAAAAAAACATAAAGTCAATTCTTTTTTGGGAAAAAAACAATACAAAAAAGTATATTAATTTTTTTTACAAATGGAAAGATTACAGAAAATTAAAAAAAAAAAAAAACTTTACTTCCAGAAACCACTTAGCATAAGAATTTTAAGAAACTATTAAAATTACTCTTAAAAACATGTGTATTTATGATAGAACTAAAAAGTAATTGAAATTATTTTGAACTAAGTTTTCAAACCGTATAATAATTGTTGCAAGAATAACAAGTAATAGTGAAAGAATAGAAGTAATGCAGTTATTCTTATATAACTAATTGACATATTTATGCAAAACAGATGAAACCATTTGACATCCATTCATAGGGAGCTTTTCTCTAATCAAGAACATAGGTTTTAATGAATGAATACAGCATTTTAACAATAAAAAAATTAAGATATTTTCTTAAGTACACAAGTTAACTCTATTTAAATGATTTCAGTATGTAATAAAAAAAAAATCTTAGATTGTTTTTGTAACAAACAACTTTGAAATGCAAGAAAAAAGAAAGAAAAAAAAAGCAATTAGTTAATTTCAAAATATATAAAAGAAGAATACAATTTGGTTATAAAATTAAAGAATCACTGAAGAAAAGAAAACCTTTATAATCTGCGGTGACAACAAATAGTATAACGGCAAAAAACAAAGTTTTTTTTTATATTGAAAGTTCAATTTTAGCAAGTAAATTAGAAACACGAAGAAGTAATAACTTTTAAGCTTTTATAGTATTAATTCAAAAACCAAAGATTTCTTCTTGAAATCGTGATTACAGTACGCTAATTACTTCGAGACATTGGAATAAAGGCAAAGGAGCTAAGGCATTAATGAAGGCTTCCTCTTTGCCTGCATGGTTGTTTATTTTACGTAGCATTGAAAGCGTCAAAGGAAATTTCAAGCTAGGTAAAATAAACAACCTAACAGACACAGAAGCAATCTGAGGAAGTTCATCCTGTGGTTAATGAGTAAGATTCAATACTTCAACGTTGAGGAAAAAAGATGCACAAATATGCAGCAATGTATAATCGCACCTCATTAATTTTACTTTTTTTTTTTGAACAGATATTTGGCGGAAAATGCATAGGGAATTAGAGTACTTAATTTGCTAAAGGAAAAAAAATCTTTTTCTTCATAAAATCAATTTTCCCTGATTTTTTGTTATTTTTTCAAAATTCCCTGATTGATAAAGTTCCCAGACTTTTCCCTGATCTGTCGCCACTCTGAAATACTTTCTCTGTAAAATTCCCTCCATGAAAGTGATCATTTATTTTTTAATTAATCAATCGATAACTCACCCCTGGGGGGTACCACGTTGTAAACCCGTGCACCACGTAGCAACCACCTACATAGGTGGGGGGGGGGGATTGCTACGAGTTTTTTTAACGAACATTCAAACTTTGTTTTTTTTTTTTTTTTTTTTCAACTTAAACGGTCATGCGTAAGTTCGAAAAGTACTCAACTTGGACCAAATAAAGAGGAACAAAAAAATTTTTTTTTTGACAAATTGACCCATAGTTACTGGGGGGGGGGGATTTTTTTTGGCAATCAAAATAATGAAACTAATACCCTGTAAATTCCCCCCCCCCCACGAAAGTGATCATTTTTTTACTTCCTTTTACAAAAAAAGAAGTATTGTATTCGAGAAAAAAATTTCACTCGAAAATCAACCTTAATTTTCATTTTACTCTCCCCCGAATGTTGAGTTTTTTTTCCCGACTCGACCAGACGTGGATAAGGGCCTAAGAACGTATAGACACGCGAAATATCCATTTTCACGATTCCCGAATAAATTACAACGAGTTTTCTCGTGACGTCCGTATGTGTGAATGTATCTCGCATAACTCAAGAACGGTATCTCCTAGAAAGCTGAAATTTGGTACGTAGACTCCTAGTGAGGTGTAGTTGTGCATCTCCCCTTTTGGTTGCATTTGGGTGTTTCTAAAGGGGTCTTTTGCCCCTTTTTGGGGGGAAATCATTGTTAATTTCGATGTAAACTCGAGTGGTGTTATAATTTGGCGGACACTTGGCGATGTATCGCAAGTGTTTTTTTGCCAAGTTTTGTCGCTAACTTGGCGGCAAAGTTGGCGATTTTTTTTAAAAATCTGATTTCAATTCGGCCTCTGTTAGTGATATTTAGAAAGTAAACTATTGAATCACATTAAAATTGCCAGTAATGGTGAAATGACATTAAATTAGAGTAAAAGGAAGTCATGTGATGCACACATCAGCTCGTTTTAGTTTAATAATCGATACTTTATTCCTGAGGGGCACCACGTTCACCCTATCATAGCTGGGGGGGGGGAATTCGCTATGTGTTTTTTCTTATTAATTTAATGTTATTATATAATTTTTAGCCATTTAACTCATCACTTTAATATTGTTCTTTTTTTTGACCTTTTATCCACCCACGCAGCCATTTGACCCAAAATTAGTAGGGGGATTTTTTAATTGTATTTTTAAATTATTTTAACCGGCCATCCGCCATAAAAGAGATAAATCGTGTTTTGGGGGCTCAGCTCTTGGTCTAATTGGATTTTGATATGTGTGCAAAATTGGGGACTGACACGTACAAGCGTAAGAAGCGGTCAAGATGCATAAATTTTGCACCTAATCTGCAGAATTCGATAAATGTGAATGTTCTTGAACTAAAAATCCATGACTAGTTGTCAGCTTCCTTGATTTTTGTGTGTTTTTTGCTGAAAATCATGATTTTCCAAGACCATTTTCGATCATAGTTGAAATCCATGACTTACCATGATTTTCCAGGTGCGCAGACACCCTGACTATAGTTGGGGCAAACCTAACATGGCAGCTTTGTAATGCTGTGATTGGGAGCGGCATAGCCTTCATAATGCTGCCAGGTTAGGTTTGCCCAGCTATAGTTGAAAAACTAAAATAACTAGCACAGTAAATGCAGCATTGGCACTTTTTATTCCTCGTTTGGTGACTTTCTCAACTGGCAAGACTTTAACATTGAAGATTTGTTGGGGACCACCTTCTCATGAGTCAAGCTTACATTACTAAAATATAACGATAGTTGGAGCAAATCTATCCTCACAGCATTGTGAAGGCTCAGATCCTTGTCACAGCATGACAACGCGGCCAGGATAGGTTTGCCCCAACTGCTTTCTACAATCAGAGAACAACTGTCTTCCCCTCCCTTTTTGAGGATATTTCAAACAATATTTTCCATTCTGAAGTAGCTAAAAAGAAATTAAATTTATTGAGACATTAACAGAAAAATTAGGGTTTTTTGAGGAATCAGTGAAGGAATTAGGACTTTGTAAGGGCCCTTAAATTGAACAATTACTTCAAAGGCTTTTTAGATTTTTTTAATAAGGCCTTTGGGAACCCTAAGTTTTGTGCATGTAAATTTGCATGTACAGTAAACTCTGGTACTATATGAAATTTTTCATTCTTTCAAAATCCAAACTCCTAAGATTGCAGATAAAACATAATAAACTGCATTATGAAGGGCAAATAAACGAGCTGGGGGGGGGGGGTCATTGTGGACATTTTTTTCGATTGGTTCCAGAGCTCTTTCTAGAAGTAAAGTAATTGAACTCACAGAATTCAGATCTCACTCAAGAAGAGCTCTTTGAAGAGACAAAGAAGAAAGAAACCATTTTTTTCATCTATGGAACCTTACCCTTATTTTAACACTAATATTGAGTCTTAACTGATGCAGTATTTCCGTGGAACTTAACCCCTGCATAAAATTGCAACTTTAAACTTAATACGCAGCAATATAAGTTTAGGGCCTTCTAAGAAAAGGGTAAATTATCACTTTTAGCAAAAGACAAAGTTAAGTTCTGAGTTCCAGAGGTTTTTAAAATAAAAAGAGAACTTATGGATCAAATGTAGTGCCATAAGTAAAAAAATACATTCATGTATTCAGGCAACTAGCACAATAATTACAAAAGGGTAAAAATATATTTATTTAGGATATACAAAATTGATGCAATGCCAGTCAATAAAATTAAAATGTTGAATAGTAAAATAATAATTAATGAATCAAATGCAAGATAAAATACAAATTAAACAATTTCACAATGAATATTCAGTTTCAATAAAGTCACTAATCTACATTTGTACGCATCATGTAAAAAATTTGTACTATATTACAGAAATAACATATGACACCACTGATGACATCCTAACCAACTGGATGTAACAAAAATAAATAATTATGCTCAAATCAGTCCTCCTCATCGAATGGGTCTTCTAGTACGAGATTCAGTTGAAAAAAGCTAGAAAAAAATTTAGAACAAAAAATATATTTACAAACATTGACACTGCTATTTTTTTTACAATAAAAAGCAAACAAATGTCTGTAATTAAATTGTTTCAGCATTTTTCTTGTTAAAAATATTTTTTCTTCTTTAATACTTTCATTTGAACAATGATGAAAATAAACTTGATTTTTCCTATGTTTTTCGAGTAAACAAATAAACAAGCATATTGTAATTCTAATGGTAAAACTAGCTTGCCCAAGTACTTTGTGCTAAACAGTAGGCATTAATATATTTGATTCACACCTTTCTTTGGCAATTCAATCCTAGGAGTTTCTTGGGAGAGTTAAAGACAATTTTCTGAAGCAATTAAATTGATTTTTCTTTTCGGCTATTGCTTTAGTCGGATGCCACATTTTCATTTTTACAATTATAACTAATTACAATACAAAACATCAAATGCATGAAAAGATGAACATTTAATATGAATCAAACAGAAAAAATGAATTAAGGTAAAATTTTAATAAGCCAAAAAATAGAAAAAGAAAAAAAAAAGGGTCTTGGCAATCTCAAAATCAAACTTTGATTTTTCCTATATCGTAAATGCGGGCTACTTAGGCTCAAATTGAGAAAAAGACACTAAGTTCTCTGAAAACCTTCAGGAAGCAATTTTTGAAAAATTTTTGACAGAATCTGCAGAGAGCACCCTCAAAGACTCAGTAATGTATACCAAGCAGTTTGATAGCTCTCCACAAGGAGTAACACTACTGGTTTTGTGTTCCTTGTGCTAACAGGTGTCTTTATAACTTCTCAGACTTTTACATCTGGAAGCAGTTCTACATCAGCTAAGAATTTGTTAAGTACCTATTTATGAACACTATTCAGTACGTTATGTAGTAGCATAGTCGTACTTCTCATTTCTGTTAGGTTTTTATTTATAAAATTCAAATTAAAAACATATCTCCTAACCTAAAAATTACAACCTACTTTGGCCCAGAATAAAAACTAGAAAAAATCCGTCCGAGAGATTTTTAAAAGAAAAGAAATGCTAAACATAAAAGTCTAAACAAGAAAAAACCAAGAATTCTCGGCAATGGATTTAGAAAATGATTACAGATTCTATTGCATGGCTATTATTATGAAAGATGAAGAGGAACTATAAGTTGCAGGAGGTTTAGAAAATGTTGACCCATAGTTGCATCTACTTCTCAAATTTTGTTGGAAAGTTTACAGAATTTTGTTATTAAAATACGGAATGAGCTCAGGCTTCCAGGGATTACTGTGCATACGAGAAAAGAAGGAGCTAGTGCTGCAAGCAAATGGAAAGTACCAAAAAGGTTAGGAAGTGACTAAAATTTTAGGATCCTTTATTTTATGAATGGTGTTCTATTAATAAGGTTATTCAACTTCAAAACCTGAAGAACTTGGAATTATGAATAGTTATAAAATTGAGGAAAGTTCCAAATTTTGGGCTGAAGTAGCCCGCGTTTACGGTATGTATAGAATAGAAAATGAATAATTTACATTAAAAAATTATGCCAAAAAATCAATAAACTGTAAAATTTTAAACTAAGATGCGCCGTTCAAGTTTGTGACGGTCAAACTGTGAAAAATTGGTAAAGTTTGATGGAAAATTGTGCGTGTTGTGAGCTAAAAAAATCCAATAAAATTGCAATTTTGGAAGGAAATGCTAATATACTCGTGAAATGTGATAGTTTTACGAAATTATACAAAATAATTGCATACAGTAAGTAAACTAACTTCGTAAATTTACAGCATATTCCCAGCTATTTCCGATGAAGGATAATCAAAGAACCTTTTTTTGCTTTTTCAATTTGTTGATGACCCACTAAATGCAATGGTAATTTAATTCCTACAGGAAAATATCAGCTAAAGCATACCTCTCCTGAGGCAAAAGTTATAGAACAATTGGTCTCTTATTTCTCAAGAAACTTGTAAAAATGAGAATTTTTCAAAGTATCGCAACATTTATGATTACACGAAATACTTTGCCAGCTCAGTCATTCCAGCCGAGGACTGCAGTTTTATACTTATTTGCACTCATCAGCCCAGCTTAGGAAGTGACTGAGCTGGAGGTGGAAAAGCCACCTAATGATTACATTGTGCATTTTCGGATTAAAACTCGAAGCTGAATTGTGAATATTTCCTAATATTATCACGAAAATATAAAAAATACAATTAAAAGTCACCAAACAAGAGAACAGTAAACTTCCGATTAACCGCAGTCGGAGCGGGTCTTCTCTTTTTTTTTAACTGTCATTCTATATTTTTTAAACTTATGACTGTGTAAATGTTTGTTTTTACCTTTTACACATTTTTTTTTACATTTAATGTTGGTAGAAGAAATGTAGCAATGTTTTTAGCTTTCGCTTTTTACCTATTATTTGGATTATCTGGGGTTACCGTGCCACCCTATTCCGCGGATAATCGGGAGTTTACTGTATGAGCACATTGAGAATTTCAAAACAAATTTGAAAAAAGCTTGCACATGAGCCGTTGTCAGCAACATTGGATGAAAGTACTTTGTACAAACTAAGGAGTATAATAATTAAAAATTAAGTGTATTTTGGGACAAAATTTTGAAGTAAGAATTTTACAGGGACCCAGAACATTCTTCCACACACAATATTCAGGCAAATGAAATAATGCAATAAGCCCATTTTAACCATCAAAGAAAACACAAAATTTGAAGAAAATATATTTGGATTTTTTAACATCTGAACAAACTTTAAATCCGTCTTGATTTTAAAAATATCATTACTTCAGGGGGAAAAACTGTTTCAAGGGTCAAAAACAGTGATATTACTGACTAAAATTAAAAAATTCAACAAACTTTGGCGTAACAAAAAGAGTATCATACTGAGAGAAATAGATGCTAACTTTATTTGTAAATTGCAGCAAGCATAATGCAAAGCTAATCTGGTACAAATTTTCAATAAAAATTGCGAGTTAAATTCATACATTTACTGCATTATGCATAAAACTTTTCTGAAACTAGGAAAATAAACTAAACGGTACTCGGCCTACTCGGCCAATATGCCGAGTACTCGGTACTCGGTCAAATTTTGATCAGATACTCGGCCAATACCGAGTAATTGCAAAAAATTGAATGTATTAAAATTTACAAAAAAAGCTCAAGAATATATAATTTTCTGCAACCATTTACAATTCAAATTTAAATTTTGAGAATAATGAAGTTTGAAATACTTCAATGGAATAAATCTTGGTTCGAATGTCTCGAAAGTTAATAAAACTTTTTTGTTAAAAATTGTGCAAATATGGAATTTTTGCTACAAACTAAAATTAGTTATAAGATGTATAAAAATACCTTAGCTTTAAAAATAAAAGGAAAGAAAACAACGTTACAAGCACAGTGCAGGATCACTGCAGACACGTGTTTTGGCGTTACGAGGAATTTCTTTTTCAATGCACAAAATGTGAGCTCGTTGATTTAAAGGCATCCGGCAAAAGTCGAATTTTTTGCCGTATGCCTTTACATTCTTTAGTTCACATGTTATGCACTGAAAAGACGATCCCTGTAACACAGAAAAACGTGTCTGCAGTGTTCCTGCACATTTGTTTTTTTGCTTTTAAAAATTATTTATGTTTAGCGAACTAGACATATAATGAATAAATTTGTATAATTTGTTTTAATCCCAACTTGGTAAGTCATACCTTTTATTTATTCATTTTTAATTTAAAAAATATTATATTATTTTTGCAAAATTTTGTAGTTAAATTTCAGCAGGAATTTAGTTTAAAAACTATTATATGGACAAGGAGGTCTATACTACTATTTCAATAAGTTCAAAATTCATCGGTGTGTGTCGGTGGTCCTTCTTTAAACATAATTGGTACTGGGAAACTCGGCCAAGTAGTGAAAGGCCGAGTTACTCAGTAACTCGGTACTCGGCCGAGTAGTAAAAGGCCGAGTACTCGGTACTTGGCCAAAGTGCTACTCAGTACGTCTCTAGTTAAAGTGGATAAACACAGTAACAAGCCTTAATATAAAATGGTGTTTCCATTACCCCTAGTTACTGCAAACACATGGTTTTCCATCATAAGTATCGAGTTTTGCATTTTGTATGGCTAGAGTTTACACTGGTTCATACCATGCTGGCTCTATTGCTCATTCAAGGTCCTGTGTCCAAAAATATTGGCTTCCAGTTTTATATAGTTTTGGTGCTAGATGTTGCCACACGTTTTACATTGAATTTAAGTTTAAACTAAGCGATGGCCAGTCCATGACATTCATATTATTCATGTTGAACTATATATTAGTTAGTTAAGACACATGAGTAGGCACTTTGTCTTGTTGAAATACAGTTTGTCCCTCCCACGGAATCCTATATTGGAATAAAATGTTTTCTAATATTTGCTAATATTAGAGAAGGCTCTTTTTTTTGCTACAAATCGCCAAAAATGTTATTAGATTATATCCAAAACAACCACAAAACTTTAGCTTAAATTAGGCAAAAAAAAAAAAAAAAATGTCCCATGATGACAAATGGCTGTCAACAATATTTAGCAATGAGAAAAAGTAGAACTTGGATGGACCCAATGAGTATAAATTTTACTAAGAAGCAAACGAAGAAGTTTTTCTAGTACACAGCAAGATGGAAGATCAGTAATAACTTCGAATGCTTTTAGATTCAATGGACAAGCATTTTTGGCACTTTATAGTATGAAAGTGAGCACTCAAGACTACCAGCAAATATTAGAGGGCCGGGATTGGCTGAGAGAACCACTCTGTATTTCAACAAGACAAAGCGCCTGCGCATGTTCTTAACACAACAAAGATGTAGTTCAACATGAGAAATATCTGTATCATGAACTGGCTATCGCTTAGTCCATACTTAAATCTAATGGAAAGCGTGAAGAAACATCTAGCAAACAAATTATATGAAAATGAGAGCCAAAATTTTTCAACCAAGGACCTTAAATGAGAAATGGGACAAGCATGGTACAAACCATTATGAGCTCCTTCCATAGATACCGCTAAACTTGATACTAAACTTCGATGGAAAATGGCATGTTTGAAGTAATTAGGTGTAACAGAATCATGATTTTATATTAAGATTTGTAACTATTTCTCAACCTTAAATATAATTTATAAATTAAAAAGTGCCTAAAATTATGGGACACTATTTTCAGTTTTCTAAACAAATTCAACACCTACTTTTTCTAATAAATTAACACTAACTTGTGCTTAACTTACTGTTTATTATTATACCCTTATGAAATAAAAATCCTCCCATTCATATTTTTACTGTGAATTGTATTTTATGTTTGTGTCTGTATTTTTGGAACAGGGTGTAAGTGCTAGAACGTATGATAAAAGTTAAAGGCAATAAAGATGACAATTGAAACATAAGGACTTTTTTACTCATCTCGAAATTGTACACAGATGTAGCTCTCATATATACTTTATTGTTCTTAGATTATCTTTGTCTTGCCTCATATACTTAGAACAAAAATTGGAAAATTTCTCAACAAATATAACCAATTTTCAGGGGGGGGGGGGCAGCTAGGCTTGACATAAAACTAGATCCTTCCAAAGAATAGCCAACAATTCTTATCAAGTAAAGTAGACTATCAGGTTGCCAAAACTGGGTTGTTTATTGAAAATTTATAGCTTTTCTTTGGCCCTTTTAAAAGTTTATAAGAAAATGAAAACAATTAACAGTGATTTTTTTCTTAAAAATATTTGGTAAATTTGTGCGAAAAAACCGACTTTACAGACTAAATTCTGTAAATACCGACTTATACTGACCAATTTTTAAAATACTGAATTTTACTCACCAGTTTTATGCCCAGTTACCAGGGGCGGCAAATAGGGGGGTTGAGAGGGGGCGATCGCACCCCCGAATTTTTTGAGAGGAGTAATAAAAAACAAGCAAATTCAATTTATGTAAATCGCATACAAATGTTCATGAAAAATGAATCTTGCTGGTTCTCCGTAATGGTTGTAGAAACTCGACATATTTTCAGACATGAGTGAGTTTTCATTTTTTTTAAATAATTAGAAATTCATCAAGCATTTACCGGCCTTTTCAGAACAGAAAAAACTGATAAAGAATCATGGTTAATTTTAACTAAAGACGTAAACCTCATCCTCATATAGGCTAAATATTTCATTCTTGTGTGTTCTGTGTAACGACGGTTATGAGAGATCCGTTCAGTGGTGTGAATGCATGATTTTCACTAAATGCCTTGGTATTTTACATTCATTGTTACGCTCATATTTTAAGTGTTTATTTAATGAGTGTTCATCACTTTCTTCTGCTAGAAACACATTTCAACTGCTCAATGCATAGTATACTTTCATAGATACGTCTTAAAAGTTCATACTATTTTTGAAAAAAATATCTCACCATCAACAAATATCTTTACTGTGGGCTCTTTAACAATGCAATCTCAGGGGGACAGAAGAAGATCTTCAAGAGACAACACAAGATGGTCTTTTAAACCATAAAAACCCTTTTCGATAATTTCAAAGCAGTGATTTTAGAAAACAATTCAATAATGAAGAGGTTAATGTCCTTTAAGATATCTTCATGTGAATTTTTATTCGTTTTGTTTGTATTGCGGAGAGTTTTTGAACAATGCTTTACTCTATCAAAACATCTTCAATCATAACTTTAATTTTTGGACTGTTCAAGCTTCAGTTTAAGCTACAATTGAAACTGGTAATAAATTTCACGTAGATGTATATTTCAACCAAGTGTGGATCTTTTCAAAAAAATTCTTACTCCAGAGAATTTTTAAAAGGTGCCAAGAGGATTCAAATGAATTTAGAAGAGGTGTCAAAAATGCACATGATGATGTAAAGTCAAACCTTGGTTTCACATAGTGTATAAAATCATAGATTTAGTTTCTAATGAAATTAACACAAGATTTAATGATAAATATTTTTCTGTATTGTTAGCTCTATATTATCTGGATTGGATGTTGAAAACAAAAAATTGTTTTAATTATGAGTAAAGTTTATAGCATGAGGCAAGAAGAATTGTTCAGAGACTAGCCTAGAATAGACCATTCAATGATGAATAATGAAGATCATCACAATTTTCAAAGTCATCTGGGTGATTTTGAAGAGCAAGATGTGAAAGGTGTGTTTTCATATGTGACTTTGTTACTTCAATTATTTTTCAACTATTCCAATCAGTTCAGCTCGTAGAAAAAAAATCATTTTCGTGTTTCAGAAGTTTAGAGAATTATTTTCGAAGCTCAATGGGAGAAAAAAACTTAGCTGAAAAAAGAGCATGATACTGGGCATTGCTGGATTAGTAACAAGATTTCCTGTTCTTCCTTATTTTAAAAATCAAGCATCAAAACTTTATCAAAAGGTGAAAACTGAAGTACCAAAACACTTGGTACGATAACATATTCTAAAATCAACTACAAATTTTGTCCTGAAAATTTAAATTGTTTTTGAACACTTATTTTTATTAATTCTAAACCCATATCATGATTACTTGCTGTTAGCCAATATGTGTTTTGGTTCCATACTGTGGTAATTTATATTTAAGAAACTCGACCCCCAATGAAATGCTGAAATGCCACCCCTGCCAGTTACTTAAACTTTTGTCCTCCTCAACCCCCTCAAATTTGGATGTACAATGCACCAAATAGCAGAAAATTCTAAACCCTTATGTAAATATTTTTTTAAAAAAATCCTAAGAATTTCTATGCTGAAAAAAAAAATTAAGGTACCAATTTGATTTAAAAGTAAAATGATAATGATTAAACATTTAAACAAACTTATTAAAATCCATATCATTTTAAACTGAATCTAAGGAAAAAGACGTAGTTCTTATCTAGAAATTTTTGATTGATGTGTAATTAAATTTCTCGCTTACTTCTGTCTTCGCAACAGGGGTGTCTTTTTTGGTTGCATTTAGCTTCCTTCTTCCACGAGTCATTCTCGGGCTTGGGGCATGAACAGGAGTCATCACTTTAGCTTTAAAAAGATAAAAAAATAAACAAACAATTTATTCAAAAAGGAGACGGTAAATTGCGGTGGAAAAAATTAATGAGAGTTCATCCGCGGGATAATCTTGAAAATATTGAAATTCAAGAGCTTCAATTAAATAATAAGATATTATGGAAACTTACTTATTTTTTGAAGAAGCTTGGTCCTTGCAACATTAGTCAGAGGTTGTAATGGAGAACTCATAACATTGTCAAGCTAGGGAGAAAAAAAGTAATAAGTTTTGGTGAAAAATACTTTTTGTTGAGGAAAAATTCAATACTCAAAATTTATGCACTAAAATTTGGATTTAACGAATTGTATGATCCAGAACTGAATTCACAGAAATTAAGGTTTCTTGTTCTTAGATTAACTCAAAATGCTTTTCTTTTCCAAATTGTTTCTGCTTGGATTCATTCACTGTTTTTTGTTAAGCAGCAAGAAGTGCATAAATATTTACATTTAGCAATGCTCATGAAGAATTTTAAGCTTCCACTATAACCACTTAAGCTAAAGGATGATCCATAAGTCACACAATTTGTTATAAAATAATTTACCAATATAAGAACCATATTTTCATGGAGCCATTATAGTGAAATCAAAATTAAAAAAAAAAAAAAAAGTTTAACCAATTTATTACAGCCATCGCACAGGTCATGAAACTTATATCAATTGTCGCTCGGAAAGACACCTGGTTCTCAACGGCCTTATTTTAAAGGAATACGTTAAAACATTCACCAATTGATAGATAAGCATGGAAGACCTTCAGCATTATTTCTGATTAGCTAATGGAATATCGTCGGCTCAGAAAACAGTAAGATATCTTAGTGTTTTTTTGGGATTAGATGTCCTACTGTTGCTCTGAGGTGACAATATGTAGGTTAAAAAGTTTATGAGCTAAAGTATTTTATGTATCTTGAAAAAAATTGGTAAATTGAAAAATTTTGTAGAGGGAGAGATATAAAGTATTAAAATATGGTAACATAGGGGTAATTTTATAAAAATCAAAATCATATTTTGAAGACTGCTTTTGTGAGCAGATATATAAGTTGGCTGATGGATATCTCTCTGGAGGAGTTTTACTGTATAATGCATATACTTTTTGTAGTTTAATGTATACATTTTTAAAATGAATATGAAGACCAATAAATATCAATTACTTTCTGAATTTTCTTTGCTGGTAGTTTGCTATCTGCAGGGGATGCTTTATTTTCATTATTCATTGCTTTCTGTAATAAAAGAATTTGCACATTTACTATACACACTAAGAGCAACAAATGTTCATATTTAAAATAACAGTAGTACAGTTTTGTGGAAAAAAACACAACTACTTGCGCAATGCAACTCAGAAAATTCAAATTAAAGCAAAATGTAACAAGCTGAGCTATTATCATAACTAAAAAAACAATTTACCCAGCATATGATTTTCATATCACCATCTTCAACATCCTCAACTAACTTTTTAGACAAATTTTATTTCCTAAAACATTCATACATTTAAGATAAAAGCACCGGTGAAAATTAATGATACTTTTTAAGAGTGGCAATAACTTGAATCAATTTGAATGCAAATGCATTTCTATTTTTGATCTGACATGAAAAATGACGGGGTGCAAGAGTTCAATTACAGAATATAAGATACGAGAAGGGGTTAAGAATAATGGTAAATACAAAACTACCATAGTCTACACAGTAAAACCACACAGCAAACAAAAATGAGCAAACTTTACAGAAGCGGCTACAATCAGGTTTTGAAATGCGTAAAATAGCTAAAATGAAGAAATTTTACTTCTGGTCAGTAAAATTTGAATACTTATGTGTGCTCTAGAACTGAAAATCCATGACTAGCAGTCAGTTTCCATGACTTATGAGCATTTCTTCATAAAAACATTATTTTCCAAAATAAATTTTCATCATGATCAAAATCTACGACTTTCTAAGTGTGAACACACTGTATTTAAAATGCTAAATTTCATCAGTTAGAGTTGTTAATGTTCTCATACAGTATGCCAAAAAAAAAACTGCCTATATTCAACTTCATTCATTCATTGCTATTGGAGCTTTGTGTAACTTGAATCATTTTTTTAAATTACCAATGGACAAATCAGTTTTAAAAGAGATCCTTTGGATCTTGTTCATTTAATTTCAAGAAAAATAGACTACAATATTATTAGATTTACAGGGGAAAATCTATGAGCAACCACCTTTATTAACAATTAATTTTCTAAGGCACCGATTTCCTCTCCTATCAGTTCAATTTTTAAAATCCTCAAGGAAAGGTGATCAAAACCTTCTACAGTGACCAGAAAATTGCAAACTCAGCACCAACAAATAAAGGAATTTTCGGTTAGAGAAAACCAAAAGAGAGTTAAATGAAAAAAAAAAGCAGCAAAGCATTCAGTTTGTAGCACACGCAATAGTCTTGCTTACAAAAGTAGAAATAACCTAGAATAAGAGGGTAAAATCTATTCCTCTAAGCCTAAGCAGGGACTTCAAATGGATTAAAAAGGGACATGGTAATTGTGTTACAAAAAGAAAGTCTCAGTTTTTTGCATCCTTGGAAAGAAAGGTGACACATGTTATCGAGAGGTAGCAGGTAAGGCTTGCGCCCATCATTGTGGGAAGTTGATAAAGATAGTTCTTCAAAAAGTTGTTTCTCGAAATTTAATGGTTTCTTGTGAATGGAACTGAGAAATTCAGGGTCTGATTACCGCACAAGCCAACTAAGGCCTGGGGCCCCATCTTCCTAAGGGGCTCCAAATTACTTAAAGAATTATGCTTAGCGTTACAATTAGGCAAAAAATGCATATATTTCTGAATTAATAATTAAAAAAAAACAACAACTTTTTAGTTGGAAATGAACTTACTTATAGGCTAATTTTTATTACTTCTACCAGTAGCAAGTTTACCATGTCACAATTATGAGATGCCTAGAAGGGCATGAATGCACATGATAAATGATTTACATAATTCTGTGATAGACAAAGGGGCCCCCAAAAATCGGTTTTCAAGGGGCCTCGAAATTATTGCGGGCCTAGGGCCTCACTTTTAGTTAGTCGGGCCTTTAGAAATTCCTAGGTTATATGAGTGATCAGAATCTTTTTTAGCTAATTTGATCAATTGATAATTTAATGATCAAATTAGCTAAAATTAGCACTAATGATTAGGACATTAATAATTAATTTTTGCTGCTAAAAGCTGAACTACATAAAAAAAAGTTGTTTGGAAAAAACGAAGAACCTGAGGCTGGCAAATCTCTTCTCATACTTTAAAACTAATTAGTTTGTATGTGGGTAAATAATGTAAGAAGTAAGGTAATGCACTAGTAGTGGCCACAGTTAAGCATAGCTTATGTCTTTTTTAAACTGTGGTTCTACAGTATTAATTCCAATTTCTTAGTTCAATGAATGTATTATAGCCCAATTATTCCTGAATCGTCCCATTTTTTAAAAATGCCAGGATTTCAATTTTTTCAATGTTTCATCCATTTCTTCCCAAACTTCAAATTTGATCTAATATTGGCCACTCCAAAATCTGAGATTTTCAGTAGTGGCCACATGCATGAGTCAGTAGTGGCCATCTGACATCCTTTCCTTAGAATTCACATTACTTACTTTAAATTCAAATAAATGATGAATAAAATTGATTCAATATGGTAGTTACATTAAGTACCAATATATTAATCACATTTTTATTGTATATTTCTTTCTTCAAAGTACTACGTACTTAGGATAAAATAAAAAGTTTTTAGTAGAAAATTTGTATTTGTACCTATTTTTTGTACACAAATGTAAAAAATAAAGTAAAAGAAAAAGAATGTACTCATATAAGTATTCTACATATGAACTTTGGTAAGTATGAACTGAATAATTATTATCACTACAAAATCATCTTTACTAATAAAAAAGCTGAAAGTCTGTCTGTCTGAAAGCTGAAAGTCTGTATATCTGGATCTCTGTCTGTATGGATGTCTGTGATGCGCATAGCGCCTAAACCGCCGATTTTCATGAAATTTGGTACAAAGTTAGTTTGTAGCATAGGGTGTGCACCTCAAAGCGATTTTTTTTAAATTCGATTTTGTTTGTTTTTTATTCCAATTTTGAGAATATTTTCCCGAGCAAAATTATAAGATGGACGAATAAATTACCAAGTTGTCATAACGTGTAACCGTAACATGGGCAAGCCAATTGGCGAGAAAGTCACCATACATTATTTGTAAATACATAGGCAAACCAAAATACCTTTTAATTTTTGTACTACGGACAAAGCCGTGCGGGTACCACTAGTTCATAAGAAAATTGTAAGTACACAATTCAATGTAATTCTAGGACAGTTTGTTTCCTACAACTTACCAAGGTATATCAATGGATATAGGAAATTGGTAGCATAAGTTTTCGATACTACTAAAGGCAGGGTGTCAATGCCCCTAGAAAGTCATGGATTTCGGCTATGATCAAAAATGATCATGGAAAAGCATGATTTTCGGCAAAAAGTGCTCAAAAATCATGGAAATTGACAATTGGTCATGGATTTTGAGTTCAAGAACATGCATATTTATCGAATTCTACACATTAGCTTAAACTTGTGCATTTTTTACACTATTACGTGTTAATTCCAATTTTTCACGTGTTTCTAAATCCGATTGCATCCGCTTTTAATACTCGCTCATTTTTCTTTTCCTTGTGATTTTACCTTTTGGACATTTATAATTATGTATTTAGCATTATTTTTGACCCTCCTTATATGTCTTATTGTGTAGTTGGGGACTTTTAGACTTCTAATTTTGCCGATCGCATTCAATGCAAAAATTTTAAGTCATCCGTGTTGATCCAAGAGACTCATAAAAATTATCATTAATTCTCAGCTATGTCTTAAGTAAATGAAGGTTTTAGAAAATAAAATTGTTCTGAAGAATTAATTACAGACATTTTGTACATCGAAAAAATACATAAATCATGGAATTTTCAAAGGTAAAATTTTTAAAAATTCTATAAATGTTACATGTTTCACAAATTCGGAAATTTTACAACACTTGTAACCTATCATAAAACTTGGGCGGCAAATATCTGGTATTGTCTGGTAAATTAATATTTTATTTTTTTCTGATTATTTATGCTATTTATTGTAAACATAATTTTACTAACTACTAAATTATTGCTAGTCACAGATAATTTAGAAAACTACTAGTAGTACAATGCTCCTATTTTTTATTTGGTAAGCTTTGAAGTTTCATCCGGTAAACTGATAATTTCACTCTTCCCAAAAATTTGAATTTTGGGCGTCCCTGACTATTAGCAGTCATAATTCAATATGAATCAATAGATTATAAATTGCAAAACGCATACTTACTGACTTGATTTAGACTACCAAAGAGAAAAATTGTTCCATAAACAAGTGTTATAACTGGGAATTTTATATATCATGGCTTTTCTAATTTTACTGTGTGTGACTTACTTCTAATAAGTGTTTTACCTTAAAAAAAATCTGTATTTTCAAGAAATGATTGCTTAAATCTGAGAAATTAAAAATTATCTGCTTTGTTTAGAAAAGGGACTTCTATCAAGTATTATGCCCTTCCCCCTTTATTTTTTTTACCTGCTCAGCAAGCAGGTTGCAATCTCTCTCTCGGTTCTAGTAGAATTTTTCTCTTCTTTTCTCTCTTTCATTAGTAGTTTTGTACTAGCGCGACAAATTCCTGTTTTTTTTTAACAACAAGTAATTGATTACCCCCCCGTGATATGCGGTCCTAGGCCAGGGAGTATGGGACTAGGGGATGTCCTGTTGAGTAATCCGGGCCTGTCCATAGAAGAGGTAAACGCACTAGCAGTCACCTTTTTTTAAACTGTGCGCCTACACTATCAATTACCATATTTGAAAATGAGCATATTATAGCCCTTCTCTTCCTTAAACATTCCATTTTTTAAAAAAGCCAGAATGTCAATATGTTCAATTTTTTTCAAATCTCAAATTTTATCCATCAGTGCACCATTATGTAATGTACATGAGTCAGTAGTGGCCATATTGCTGTTTAGAAGTGGCTACCGGGTGGCCACTACTAGATCACACAATAATATTATGTCAGGAATGAGGCAGGTTTTTATGTAAAGAGATTACAACCTATTAAAAGGAAAATTGAGTTGATTTACGAAAAATCTTCCTGATTCAGTTGTGGCCACTCGGTGGCCACTTTTGAATTTCCTAATATTTTTGGTATTAGTAGTGGCCACATAAACTGTCAGCCAAAAAAACAACTATTTGGAGTTGAAAACGTTCCAAACATGATCTTTCACATTTCATAACATGGTTACAGCTCTAAAAATATTATTTTTGAGCATTGTTCTATTCATAATATAACACAATGTTTATATACCTCGTTACGGAGAAGCGTTAGAAGACAGCTGAAAAAACATCGACAATCCAGGCGACTGTATTAAATAGTTGATAACAATTTTCCATGATGCTCTACCTACTCCTCTTTGAACTGCCCACTACACTATAGCCTGAGATCTACCTCCTGCAAGTTTGAATCCACTGAAACCACTAGAATCCTTATTTTTAAAATATAAACCTCAAAGTGGCCACTGCTGGTGCATTTACCTTATATCTTGTATTAAAAATTTTAGTTTCTCTGTTTAAGTGTATTCTTATGATAATATACTGTAAGCAGGGTATAACTGAGCTTCGTTGGTGCTATTATTAATTCTTATGTATTCAGAAACGACCTCTAGAGCGACCAACCTCCATTAACAATTACTATCTTCAGGAAAAGACAGTAGTCACTGAACATAGTTATTAATTGTAAGTCTTTAAAACGTTGTTGTGAACACAACAGAAATAAAATCATATGAATTTAAACAATAATATACTTACTCTTTTTTGTGGCACAGTTTTTCTAGAGTTAGAATTCTCATCATTCTATGAGGCAAAAATATTATTTTATTCTCACATATATATTATTTGATTATTATTGAATAAAAGATTTTGCAAAAAAAAAAAATCTTTGTTACCTTAACTTTAGAACTTTCTTTGGATACTTTTAAATCAATCAAAGATTTCTGAAACAAATTTAAACAAAATATGTAAGCAATCATTTTTGAGGTGAACAGAACAATAAATTTAGAAGAAAATATTTAAGTCTTAAAATAACTCACCGTACTTTCCGAAGATTTTTTCATGTCATTATCATCCTTATTATTCAGCTAGAAATAAATAACAATAAATTGTAAAATTACAATATAAAAAAAAATCTTTTGATTGTTACAATACCTTAACTTCATGACAGTTATGAATGCGTTATTGGGCAGAATTTTTTTCATGTAAGATATACATGCACTGAATAACCAAATTATTAAAACTATCGGTCAAAATTAAATGATGAGCCATTTTTGCCCTCAATATGGCAAGGATTCTTTTTGATATGAGCTCTACAAGATATTGGTGGGATTTACATGGGGTTGGTCATTTTGCTGGCAAAATGACATTTTGTCAGGCTAGTGGCAAAACTGGTAAAATCCAACAAAAACTGGAAAATTGGCTAGATTTTAAAAGTGTACAAAAGAACAACACATTTGTTCAAATTAAAATTGAGATAAATCAAAACAGACAGTTGAAACTTAATTATGTTTCTCATTTAAACTTATTTCATAATGAAAACAATTTAATTAATGACCGGACAAAACAGGAAAAAGGTTTGAAATAAATAACAACAGAAAAGATAAAATGTTTCTTCATGTAGATCAGCGGTTCCCAACCTTTTTCTCTTTGCGAACCCCTTGGAACAGGCAAAAAAGTTCGCGAACCCCCTGATGTTGAAATTAGTAACATGTAAGAAACAATAAAAATACAGCATGTTTGCTTTCCATTTTTTGCAGCATTTGATTGCAATAAACAAAAATATAATTGTAAAATATCATTAAGTGCAAACATTAATAAAAAGTTAAAACTACATCTACAAGAAAAATTATAAACAAGAAGTTTTATAAACCAACTATTTTTTTTAAGCATACTTTAAATTGGGGAAAAAATCCTTAATGCGATATTTGTGGCTGTTTGACGGAACAAAGAAACTGAAAGTTTGGTTCAATGTCTGACAGTTTGAGTCTTAAATCAGGCTCTGCATTCAATCTGCTTCGGTATTTATCTTTGAGATAAGTATAGGAGGAAAATCCTTTCTCGCACAGATATGTTGTACAAAATGGTAATAAAATTCGAATTGCTTTTTTGGACAAAACGGTATAGTCATTTCTTACACTGAGCCAGAAGTCAATTAACGAGAGCTCTTTAACACTCCGTCGGGCGCAATATGTTGTAGAACATGATCGGGCGCATTGAGCCTGGGAAGCACACTTTGATCTACTGATCTTTTCTACGCATGTTCACATTTTCTTACGAAAAAATTGTCAACTACAAACACCAAAGAAGAGAAATAAAAGTTTTCCATGATTTTCGAATGTAACATAAGTTTATTTGAGAAAATGAATATACATTGATTGAAGCTATTGAGGGGGCGTGGCTAACTAAAGAATTCGACGTGTGCCTGATAGATCAGTTGAGCCCGACGGAGTGTTAAAGGTAGTTTTCAATGAATTATCACAGGATAACTCGATGAGCATTTCCTTTTCAGGTAATGTCAGGGTGTTCTCTAAGCATGGATTTCCTTCAAAAGGATTGCGTATCCAGTTGTTTGAGAGAGGGACGTTACGCCTATTAGGAAAATACTCGTCAAAAGTTAGTTCAAGATGTTGCAGATGTTCACATACATTTCTTTTAACGCTTTCATCAAGTTTCATTGAGTTTTCTGATAAAAAACTACTAAGAGAAGTGAAACAAGAAAACTCACCCATTTCCAGGCATTGGATCCAGAAATTCAATTTTTTTACCATAGCTTCAATTTTATCATTTACAACGAAAATATTAACAACTGCACCTTGCAAGGATAGATTTAATTCATTTAATTTTGAAAAGATGTCAGCTAAATATGCAAGCCTTTGCATCCAAAGAGGATCGAATATGCAAGTGGACAAGTGAAATGGATGATCAACAAAAAATGCTTGGACTTTTGACTTCAATTCAAATAAGCGTGTCAAAATTTTGCCACAGGAAAGCCATCTAACTTCTGTGTGAAGAAGTAAAGTAACATGAAGGCTTCCCAATTCCTCACAAAGCGCGTGAAATAGACGGCAGTTTGTGGCACGTGATTTTATGAAATTTACAATTTTTACCGCATCATTCAAAGTAGCGGATAATTCTGCGGGAATACGCTTACATGCTAATGCTTGTCTATGAATGCAGCAATGAGTCCATTCAATTTTCTCGTTGATTTTCTTTACTCGCACCACAAAGCCAACAAATTTTCCTGTCATTGATTTTGCACCATCCGTGCACACACCCACACACAAAGACCAATCTATTCCATTTTCTTCAAAGTAACTGTTGACCAGTTTGAAAATTGCTTCTCCAGTTGTGTTGGTTTTCAAAGGTTTTGCAAATAGTACATCTTCTTTAATTGTATCGTTAAAAATATACCTAACATAGACAAGTAATATTGCAGCGTTTGCTACATCAGTCGACTCATCAAGCTCGATCGCAAAATTATTCTCTTTTATTCTATTCACAAGTTCTTTCTCCACATTACTTGCCAAATCAGTAATTCTGCGTGATACTGTGTTGTTTGATAGCGGAACCAGGTCAATTTTTTTTGCTGACTTTTCTCCCAGCATACACTTAGCAATATCTTTAGCACACGGTCCAATTAAATTTTCTGCAATTGTATGTGGCTGTCCAGATCTTGCAATTCTATAACTGACTCGATATGAAGCTTCAAGGGCTATTTTACTATCTTCGTTGGATTCTAACAGGAACGTAGAGACGCTACACTTTTTATTATATTCCAATTTTCTTTTAAAATATTCGATAGGTTTGTCCTTGTGTGTCGGATGCTTTGTTTCGAGGTGTCTTCTCAGAAGTGACGGTTTCAAACTGCTGTTCGCTAGAACTTCGTTGCAGAGAAGACAAAGCGGTCTAGGTTCAGACTCTTCTCCAGTAAAATAAAAGCCCATTTGTAAATAGTCACTGTCATATTTTCGCTTTTTTCCTTTTTTCTCCCCTAGTTCACTTTTCTGTTTAGTCAGGGGAGGCGGCAGTTCATTACAGCTATCTATTTCAATATCCTGTGTTGATTCGAAAGTTACTGCTGATGTTGAGGGTTGATCGATTGACTGCTTGTCTATTTGTCGCTCAACCAAACTACCAGTTTTCAACCATCGATCCATAACAGCAGAAAGTTATTAAATCATAAAAATTACCAACACGATTATAACTTCACAAACAGAGTAGCAAGTTCACGTAGCAAAACCAATTGCAAACAAAATCACTTCTTTTCAAGCATCTCTAAAGTATCTCTAAATACGTCTGTTAACAACTATTTCCCCAGAACTATGAGCATGCTGATGTTATATATTTTTGAAAACGAACAGATGGTAAAATCCAGTAATAAATTTTAAGTTTGGAGCCTTTTGCTGTCATGTCTGCTATTCGATGACTGAATTCGACGGAAATTCCCGAGTTATATTTCAACCAGATTAGAAATAATACCCCTATGATGCATTGTTTGAGAATTCTTTATTTTTTTCGACATATGTATATTATGTATATTGTTTGATTGACTCCACGCGATGGCGCCTTTTTAAGGTCATCGTGATCCCCGCCACAGCTTAATACAACGTTTCTGCATGGCGCCTCGCAATAAAGAAGGAAGGATATCTCTTTTTGTTGTCTATCGAAAAAAAAAAAAAGAGAAAATTTCTTTTTAACCAAGATTATAAAACCGCTGAAAGATTTTTTTTTTTTTTTTGAGCTTAATACAAGAGTCTGGCGCGTTTTCAAATTAAAAAAAAAATTTAGTAACTATGTGTGCAAATTGAATATTTTATAATTTTTTACCAAACTAGGAAAAATCCGCCATTGCACCGAAATTTTCGCGAACCCCCTTCCTGCACCTCGCGAACCCCTGGGGGTTCACAAACCACCGGTTGGGAACCTCTGATGTAGATAATTCAATTGAATATAAATCAGCCAGAAATATTTTATGTGTAATTTTCATTAAAAAAGAGACAATTTGAATTTAAATTTTTTGATACTACTATTACATATTACACATTTCATCATGGTTTTTCTTGTAAAACTTTGACCATTCTGTAAGCACATTGGCGCAGCTTAGAGATGTAAAATTTCCGGAAATTTTGAAGTGGTGGAAAAAAAAGTTTTTTTACCGGTTTTTTTCGGGAAAAATTGGAAAAAAAAATGGAAAATTTGATTTTTTTATGAATAAAATTTGGGTTTCTTAATAACTCTGTGTTTCTTGTAACATATAAAGGGTTAAGCATTAAAAAATATATGCAATCCACACATCTTCTTTTTCTGCTTGACAGAAATGCACATAAAGGTAAGATTAATTAGAAGAAAAAACCTTTTTGTTTTATAACTGAGTAGAGGACTTTCATGGTCAAACCCAGAAATAAGTCGTCACAAAACCAATAATATTGGGTTAAAGTGTGTCTAATCATAACAATTACATTTTCTATTTGCTTTTCAAACTTCTGAAATTTTTGACTTTCAAACATGGTTGATATATATATATATATATATATATATATATATATATATATATATATATATATATATATTAGGGTGGTCCTTATTTTTGAAGTTGCAGATATTTTACGCGACGCCCCCTCAATTTGTTTCATTGTACAAATAAATGATCCTTGCAAAATTTAAAGTCAATCCATGAATATTAACACGTGCCCCTAGGGTCCCCTTTTTTAGTTTCGAAGAAAAAATTGCGGATTTTCTCATTTTTATGTAAAAATATTCTAACGTTTTATATTTAAAGTAATTTTGAACCTCAATAGGTGCTGCTACTTCCAGATTGACCATTCTCTCACTTTCTTTCAGTAAAATTTAACATGTTACAGAGAATAAAATGTACACCAATGGCCTTGGGTCAAGCGTACCGCTCTTCTGCGCTTGTTCCAACCAAGTGGTAGGGGAACGTTTCTTCCCATCAAGATGGACACAAGGGATTCTATAGTCCATTCATGAATCACCTAGGCCATTAATGAATGACCTAATCCATTAACGAACGATCTTTGACAACAACAAATTGCCTCCTCCAGGTTTTGGGGGTGCTGATTTACAAAATTCCCTGTGTATGTAATAGGTGTGTTAAATAGAGTCGCAAGGTTTCAATGCTATAAATATAAGTAATTGCAATTATATTTTATTTCGCTGTTCTTTAGTTATAAACATACCTAAATGCTTATGCAATTTTTATTTTTTAAAATAATTTTTAATTTTCGAAAAATTCTCGATTACTGCTAACATAAAAATATACTGTATTCTCCATAGCTAAAATATAAATTAAAAAATAATATCCAGATCGGAACAATGTAGAAATTTATACTTTAAGTTAATTTTCTTTTATTTCAGTACATAGTCCTTTTTTATCATCAAATTCTTGCAATTCACAAGATTTAGAAACCAAAATGGGTATCTATCCTAACCTGTTGAACTTTTGTTTTCTACAGCTGGTTTACCACAATGCAAAAAAGCTTGACAACTATTGATATCTGCTCGCCTTTCATCACTGTTAGACAAATGCCATATTAGGGATAAAGTTGTTGTTCATTTCTTTACAGCCTATGTAGATGCAGTAAATTTAAATCCAAATGACCTAGTGATCAATCGTACATTCCTTAAGAGAGCAAAAGAAATTCTTCGGAGAGATAAAATTAAATTTCATGAATTTGAATTTAGATTCTGTAGTTATTCACTGGGATACAAAGCTACATCCAGATGTAACTGGAAAAAGAACGTCGACAGGATTACCGTGATAGCTTCAGGTCCTAATATTGAACAGATACTCGGAATTCCTTAGATATTTCTTCAGTTGTATATGATATCTTAGATGATAGCTCTTTATTGCTAACTGTTCTCAGGGTTCGCGTTTACGCGCTATAGCGGGTTTTTTACGCAAATTTGCGGGAAAGGGACGCAACTTCCGCGAAAAATCGGGTCCCAGGGACCCAGAAAACAGAAAAGATAAGAACCAGAAAAAAAAATGGGAGAAAATGCTAAAGATCTATTTAGTAAATGCTTTTAAGCTTCAAAATGACCAGGAGAATCAACAGAAAGGGACTAAAATGACCCTATCTGTTTATCAGCTATTCAAACACACCCCAATTGTGGACCAGTCAATGGAATTTTAGTGATAAGACTGGAGCTTACAGTGACCTCCTGGGCAGAGCTCAGGGAGCAAGTTCACAAATAGCCCATTGTACTGTATTCTAAGAATAAGCTTTCCCTCAACTTTTATCTTGAGGATATTCCTAAAAACAGAAATGAAGACTAAAAATGAGAGAGGTTTTCAATGCAATCTTCAGGATTAATACAAATGTACAGTAAAAATATTGCAATTTGGCATTCATGTAACCAGAATTACTTTTGAAAATCATCATTTTGCATCCCCAATAAAAAGACAGGAGAAAAAAATGGCGAACATTTTCCAGATCGCGCTAAACACAAAGAGTTCGGAACTTTACATTTTTCTTGTTAAATTGCTTATGAATACTTGAATTTTATACAAAAGCACTTTAACCTTGTTCTTTTTCTAGTAATTCATCTCTTTCTGATGGGTTATTTTTATTTGGACTTGCAAAAGTCGGGTATTAATCGATCGCGCCATTTTTGCGCGCCATTTTCAAAATGGCGCGATTTTAAAAATAGAACAAAAATCAAAACAGATATTTTGAACAAGTCAAAATAAAGTCAAATATACTGATTTAAGATTGCAAATGAGCAATTTTCACACTCATATGAGAAAATGTTTCGTTTTTGCGATCGCGATTTTAGCGTTGTGTTCATTCGCTTGCGATTTATTATTATTATTATGTAATTGCCAATGACAATTGGGAAGGGGGGGGGGTCTGTTTGTTTTTTTCACTAAGAAAAATTTCCAGGAAAACAAAAGTTAAGGGAGTGCTTTTTGCTTGATCAATCAGAGGCACTTGTTTTATATTTTATGGTAAAACCCATTTTTAAAGTAAATTTTGAGTTAATCTCATTGTAACTGACCAAATAGTTTCTCACATAACTGAGTCTTGCAAGTGTATTATTTGAAAATAATTTTACAATGATAAAATCACAAAAAAATTAGGGCAAAAATAACCAATTTATTTTATTTCATGCCTTCCCCCCCCCCCCCCCCCCCCAAGTATAAATATTTTTATATTATTCATTTACACACTAAGATTTTCTGTTTAAAATTTAAGGGACTCATTTTTTCCACCAAAGGACCCAAATCTATTTCATTAATGGGTCCCTGGGACCCATGTTACGGATAGCTGAGCGCGAACACTGGTTCTAGCTGTAGTGTTTGATACAACGACTTGCAATACCAACCGTATAAATGATGCATGCAATTTTTTAGAGCAAAAACTGAACGGTGATACATTACATTTGGATTGCCATCATCATGCACTTGAAAACGTACTGCAGAGTGTGTCCTTAAAGAAATTCTTGCCATTCTTAGTTCTAGATCAGATATTCAATTATTTAAGCGCTTCAAAATTTTGTGGAAAGATGTCCATCATTCAGAACTTAAAACATTTCAATCAAGTACACATACCACTTAAATTCTAAAAGACGAAGTTGATGACATATTATTGTTCGTAAAAAGCGGAATTGAGAAAGATTACAGAGAATTCTCATAACTTGTAATAATATTTCCTGGTGAATTTCTTCCGACATCAGGGATATGTTTTCGGCAACTTGGAGTCACATGGGTCCCTGAGCCACATGGGTGGCAAAAGGAATTTTTGTTGGAAATTTTTATATTTAGGAAACAATTTAAATTGACCTTATATGAAAAGAAAGTTCCTTCAATGCTATTTACAAAGCTCTTTTACAATTAAATGCTGCATGAAGATATGGTTTTTCGTACCAGCCCAATCGAGGCTCCTTTGAGTAATATAATGTTTGAAAAACTAGCAGCGTACAAAATGACGACAAACATGCAGCAGAAGCAGTGATTGGAAAATTCATAAATCACTTATAGTATTTAGGGGATAAACTAGTAGCTTTGTCCGTATTGGATGAAGGAATTAACTTTGAAGATAGATTCCTATTTGGTCCTGATTCACGGCAAAATGCTTAAGCTATTTAAAGGGAAGAGAGATTGTTAAAATGCTGAAAATTGTGAATGATACAACTGAAAGAAGAACACAACATATTAATCGAAGAGTTTCACAACCAATTTATCAAATATGAGTCACAAAGCAATTTATTTTACAGACCGTCCAAGACTATCGGAAAAAAAAAATACACACTATCGAGATACATTGAGAAAATCGTAGGATTAAGGAAAGTTTCTAAAGCATTATTTCATTCTTATTCAAAGTAAAATCTTTAGATGATATAAAGTAATTAAAAAGGTTAATTCTAGTGCTACCTCACTGTAAAAATATTTTGGAAACCTAGGAGAAACGGTGTACTGGGTCTGAAGTAAAAACTCGGAAAATTTGTGGGAAAACTATCAAAAGTGTTAAAGTTCAACGGCCTAGGGGCACGTGTTATTATTGACCGATCGAGTTCAAATTTTGCACACGTTACTTTTTATTATAGTGTCACAAAACTAGGGGGCGTCACTTGTTGAATTCCGAAAAAAAAAAATTCCCATATAAATAAGGACCACCCTAATATATATTATATATATATATATATATTTTGGAAGAAAAATAATACAATGTTACTGTCTTAAAATGAAAGTTATTGAGTTTTGATTTTTTTAATCCAATCTAAGTCCAAATTAAACTAAATTGGTTTTTCTTAAGCTGAACCAAAATTAAACTGGAGTTTAAGTTTATTCATACGGCTGTGCTAAGCACAGTAGTAAAAGTAGTCTTACCAGCCCTTTTGAACAAATTTGAGTTATTATAACCGAGTTGTTCTTTGTTTCATATTTTACTTAATAAATAAAATATTTTAGGGTCATTTGATCAAGAGCTACTGTTTTGAAAAATTCTTAAAAAAGAAAAAAAAAAAAAAAAAGCCATCTGAATCAAATATATGGACAGCTTGAGCCCAACTGCAAAGTCCCCTTTTTTGCTTAGCACGGCAGTATACAGGGTGCGGTAAAAAAAATATCAGACAAAAATTGTACCATTGAATGGAAGAAAGGCAATTTCATTTTAACGAGTACCTAATTTATTTTTGTTTCTCACTTTAAGAAATAATTTACAATATATTACCTAGTTTATGTATTATTTTTCGGTTTTCTTACAATTTTAAGCGAAATATCTGCTATTTAAAGTTGTTTAACCAAGTAGAACGACAGTTTGTTTGCTTATTGTGCCTCGATTGTACAGTATTTGAAACGGCATGCTGTTTCAAGTGGCTTGGAAATGATAGTCGATATCCGGAAAGTGTACAAAAACGAACAGTGAACATTTCAGTTAATCGTCAGGTCATCCAAAAGTGAGTTCAATGAAATCCTCAGGTTTCCACGAGAGCAGTCGTTTGTGGGAATTTGTGACCTATAATGCGACTAAGGGTAAAAACATCTCAAACAGAAGTTTTGCAAGTTCCAAAAATTCAGGCCTTCGTATGACTCTAAAGATGCCAGAAACGTTTGAGACGGGCCCGCAAGTCCACCCTGGAAGAGATACCTTTTACTGATTTACTGTTCAACCAGTTCATATTCCCCAGAACCATAGGATTTGGTCTGTAGACACCATAGGCTCCAATATAGGAGAGAAAGTGGGGGGCTCAAGCCCCCCTTTCGGAAATGAGAACTTCCTCTTCCTTTTAATACTTTTTTCTTTGTAAAACTGTATAAACATTTTTTCTCCAGCCATTAATGAGTTAATTATCAAAAACGTTAAATTTTAATAGCTCTAATCTGTACTTAAGTCGGTTTCCATGGGGAAATATCCAGCTAAACCATAGGGAAAATATCAGAGCAACCCCCTTAAAATTTTGCATATAGCGCCCTTGGTAGACACTCCAAGCACCTTAGAAAGTGTTAGATATCTCCAAAATCCGAAGTCAGGCTTGGTCTGAGATGGAATCAGTACAAACGACAAAAAATCTCAAGTTTTTTTTGTAGATGAGGGCCGTAAAATGAATCAGAAAGTGAACCAGAAGGACATTTCAGAAGTTATTGTACTTCTGTGGGCCTAAGAGCACTTCACGTTGTAGACCAGACATTTTCCTTTAACTCCACACCGATTCGGCCAAAAAGACAAGAGTGGTGCAAAGCGCATTGTTTTTGGCATGATATCATCTTTTGAGTGGACGCTCTACACGCTTGACCTCAATCCCGTTTATTACACTGTATGGCCTATTTCAGAGTCAAAGGTCTACCCTAAACTACACACTCTCTAAAATAATTGCTTTATAGGGAATAGGATTGATAAAAGGACTTACTGCCCTTGAATGAAAATTTCAATAAGCAGTTGCATCTCTGTATTACTGCAAAAGGCTGCTAGTTTGAAACCAATTAAATTTAATGATTGCTAAAGGTCTTCTCATATTATTATTTTTTGTGTTTCGTTAGTTTATTTATTTTTAATAAAGTTTCTTGGAAAATTGCTTGCCCGTTTTTTTTTTTTTTTTTGCTGCACCCTGTACATTTAGTTTGCAGTCAGCAGAAACACAGTTTTGTGATTCAAATTATGCTTGTTTGTTTTATGAAGGAAAATAAATTCTTCACTAAGGTTATTGGTTTAACTTTTTTGTAAAAAGTATTATTAAACATTTTTTGATCTATATGCAAATTATATAGTCATACAACAACTTACATTAACGTTTGACAGTATTTTAAGATAAAACGGGAGGGGGGAGGAAATTGCATCAGAATATAAGCGTGAGAAATTTCTCATCACTTTTTGCTGAAAATTTCCATTAAAACCCTGAAAAGTTGAAAAAATTCTTTTTTTTTTCAATTTTTCCAAAGCGGAAATTTATTCCTTCGGAGAAAAAAAAAACGTTTTTTTTTTCGGAACTATTCCGGGTTTTTTTCCGACTGTTTTCATCTCTAGCGCAGCTACAAACTTTTATAACAGCGAGCTTGACCTATGGCAATAGGTTTCTGTATTTAGCAGTTCTGGTACAATTTACAATCACGTAAAAATGAAGTGGTGACAAAGATGCCTATTTCAGAGTTGATCAAGCACAAAAAAATAAGGCCTTTGAATAATTTTTAGGGTTTTTGACTACAAAATATGATTTTTACAGGGGCTCCTAAAGGCAATACTTGAAAAAAGGGCTTTTTGTGAGCCAGTGGGAACCATGGTAGGGGGTGGAGGGCGGTAAAAGATTTTCTGTGGGGAGAAGTATCAAATTTTAAGATCTTACAAATTTCAGGTTTGATATTGTATTTCAAAAATGAAATTTGATCAAACATTTTCGTGCAATTTGAGGAAAATATACAGTAAATGCTGTTAGATTTCATGATTTAATTGCAAGCTAGTGATGAGCAACACAATAATATTAGAAAACAGATAAATTCAATAATGAACTACTCACTCTTCTTCGTAGTACTGCCTTTCTAGCATTCAAATTTTCATCAACCTACAAGCAAATTTTTTTTTTTTTTTGTAAATATTCTTTCCTATTTCAGTTATTAAATCAAATGCCCTATCAAAATTACATAACAGCATTATTACCTGAACTTTTGATACACTTTCTTTAACTGGCTTTGAATCATTGGAAGATTTCTGAAACAAATGTTTACAAAACATGTACACAACTATTTTGCAGTGAATAGTAAATTTGATAAAAACAGAACCAACATAATAACTTACAGTACTTTGGGAGTTTTCCTCCTCCATTTCATCATTTTTAATATCAAACTACAAACAGTGAAGAAAGATGGTAAGAGCATTGAATTTTATCTATTAAATGATAATAAAAATATTATTTGTATATCTTTGCCCTATCACTTAAGAGATATCCACTAAGATGTTAAAAATACTCGTAAAATATTTCTCTATAATGTTAATAAAACTTAATTGAGAGAGATGCAGTTTCACCAGTATAAGATGCAGTCACAATGTGCCACAATGATGCCACAAAAAAAAATCACATGTCACAAAATTCCACCTCCTGTTTCAACGCATACCCGCAGGCGACTGAATTAAAGCGTGCCAGAGTGGTGGAGGCCCTCTCTACTGAGGCCGACTAGTCAGAGTGCCCTCTACCGCTCTGTTCAGGATACAGTGAACCAGTCCTGATATTTATTGAACAGACCCTGTATATTCGCAAACACAAATCATTAATCAAAACTACTATGAAACAATATTATAGTTACCTTTACTGTTTTTCCCTTAATTTCTTTCTTTTTTACTTCTTCAAAGTTTTCTGATACCTTCTAAGACAAAGATACAGTCAGTGCATTAATAATATTGATAAGAATCCAAAAAAAGATGTTGTTGAACCTACCACTTTTTCCGGAATCTCTTCATTTATGTTATCTTTCTTTGCAATCTAAATAAAAAAGTACCACGGGTTTAAAAAAAATCATATTTTCAATCAACACGAAAAAAAATTCTTTAACTGAAAGCTCAAAACGTTTAAATAGTTAACTTTTAATCAAAGCCTTACATCTAATATTTATCACTAAATATAAATTATTACCCAACAAATAGCTAATGACAATATAAAGAATAGTGATACAAAAAGAAAATGTATTCAAATGACATGCAAGAAAAAATACCACAATATTGGAAAAAAATAGAAAGAAAATGTTATCAGCAACAATATTTTACAATCATATAACTAATTAGATTACAATATGAAAAATTTATTGATATGTCTGCCACAATTTTTGGACACCAAAAAAGTAATAAAAGATTTTTGAATTTGAGAAACTCGTGACAAACTCTAATATTTGTAATTTTCATTCACAGAATTATAACTTTCTGATTTGTGCATTTGATGATCATTATTATAAGCGTTCTTAACCAATTTTGATTTCAAAAACTTTCAAAAAATTAAGATGAACACTGATTAAAATAATATCAATTTCTACGAAACAATTGGCTTGAACTTGGTTGCAACTAAATTGAAATTTTCGAATGGGCGTGGCAAAATGAATCGTACAGATCCATGACTATATGATATAAAATACAATAAATATTTTTAAAAAAAGGTAAATACAAATTTTAGTGATGTCCAATAGAACTACACTGTAAACAAGAGTGGGGAAGTTTTGCATAAGCGAATGCAATTAGATTTTAAAAGGCATAAAATCGGGACTGAATCAGGGTGGCAACAGAAACTGTGAAAAAAAGTTCCTTGATTTTTCCCTGATTAAAGTCACCAAATTTCCCTGATTTACGTTACCAATGATAATGGTTTCCTTTCTTTGCTCTACTTGTATGTTTGTATAAAATGCAGTATTTTAAACGTTTTAAGTTGTGTAAAGTTGATGAACTAAAGATTTGTTTTAAAAAGATGCTACTTGTTTTTAAAAAAAAACATATCAAGTCAATTTTTTTGGGAAAAACACCCTACAAAACAGTACATTAAATTTTTCTACATGGAAAGATAATAGAAAATTTAAAAAAAAAATACTTTACTTCCAGAAACCACTTAGCATAAGAATTTTAAGAAACTATTAAAATCACTCTTAAAAACAAATGTGTATTTATGATAGAACTAAAAAGTAATTGAAATTATTTTGAACTAAATTTTCAAACAGCATAATAATTGCTGCAAGAATAACAAGTAATAGTGAAAGAATAGAAGTAATGGAGCTATTCTTATATAACGAATTGACATATTTATGCAAAACAGAAGAAACCATTTGACATCCACTGCTTTTCTCTAACCAAGAACAAAGGGTTTAATGAATGAATATTTAATTAAGTACACACATAAGTTAACTCTATTTCAAATGATTTCAGTATGTAACGAAAAAAAAGCTTAGATTGCTTTTGTAACAAACAACTTTGAAATGCAAAAAAAAGAAAAAAGGGGAAAAAAAAAAGCAATTAGTTAATTTCAAAATATATAAAAGAAGAATACAACCTGGTTATAAAATAAAGGAATTATTTAAGTCTGAAGAAAAGAAAACCTTTATAATCTGTGGCGACAAAAAATTGTATAACGGCAAAAAACTAAGTTTTTTTTATTGAAAGTTCAATTTCAGCAATTAAATTGAAAACGCAAAGAAGTAATAACTTTTAAGCTTTTATCAGTATTAATTTAAAAACCAAAGATTTCTTCTTGAAACCGTGATTACAGTACGGTAATTACTTCGAGACAATGGAATAAAGGCAAAGGAGCTAAGGCATTAATGAAGGCTTCCTCTTTGCCTGTATGGTTGTTTATTTTACGTAGCATTGAAAGCTTGAAAGGAAATTTCAAGCTAGGTAAAATAAACAACCTAACAGACACAGAAGCAATCTTAGGAAGTTTATCCTGTGGTTAATAAGTAAGATTCAATACTTTGACGTTGAGGAAAAAAGATGCACAAATATGCGGCAGTGTATAACCGCACCTCATTAATTTTACTTTTTTTTTAACAGATAATTGGCGGAAAATGCATAGGGAATTAGAGTACTTAATTTTGTAAAGCAAAAAAAAAATAATTTTTTTCTTCATAAAATCAATTTTCCCCTGATTTTTTGTATTTTTTTCGTGAAATTTATTGAAAGCCTATAGGGATATATTTTACTTTTACATATAAAAGTATGTTTAATGAACATAATACAGTTAATTAAGATCAATTTGAGTGAATTTTCCAAAATTATAAGTTGGAAAAGAAATTAGAAATACTAAATGACTGCTTCTATGTAAACTTGGCTAAGGAAGAACCATTAGCGCTTCATTCTCAGTAATTATTCCAACATCATCTGCACTATACCAATAAAAAGCGTCACTATTTCTATTTGTTTTTGAAAATTCAACAGTATTGTTTAATTTGTATCATTAACGTTCAACATTAGACCTACTTAAATCGAAATGACTTTCTTTCATGTATATTTCACAAATACATAATCACCAGCTTTAGTAGTTTTTGTAGCTGAACTATCAATTCTTACTAAGTAATCATAGTTGTCTTGCATTTCACCAATAGGAATATTCAATCAGAGTTGCTTTTGATTTTGAAATCCTCAATATTATAGGGGGGACCACTTACCCCATAACAAAAATGTACAGGGTAAGTGGGATCTCTCCCATTAAACACTTGTTAATAATATTTTATACAAAAATTCTTGTTGATGTATAAGCTTTAAATTAAACTAAATGTGAAAAATTAATTATCATTAAAAAATAATAAAAAGTAACCTGGAAACACTTCTTTAAAAAATATTGCTTAAACTCGCCAAAAAAAAATTTTTTCAGAATTTTTTTTGACCTAGAAAAAAATTCTATGAATCCCAAATATGTGCAAAAAAAAATCAATGTCATGAAATTTAACATGATCTGTGCAAAAAAGATTGAAAACTCTATCCATGTTTCAGTTTTAGGGGGTTGACCCACTTCCCCCAACCAACCCTATATTATATTAAATAATATAATATATCATATTATATATAAAAGTCAGTTATTTTTAATAATTGTACTTTTAAACCATAAATGAGTAAAGTTAATAAAGTAATAAACTAAACATGACTTTCAAATTGCAAATACCGTAGTTACAAAAAAAAAAAAAAAAAAAAACTAAAAAAATAATACATTACATATTTTTTAAATAAAAATTGGGTAAACACCAACTGATATATGAGGCTATGCATGCAACAAAGGCAAACTAGATGTTGGTTGTAATAGCAAGTTCGCTTTTCTTGCATGCAGAGCCTAATATATCAGAGAACCATGTCAATACCGACCTACAATACCAATTTGAATACCTTAAATTACATTATTTATTATACCTTTTTCTGGGGCTTTTCTTTTTCAGCATTAGAACTTTCCACGGAATTCTATAAAATATAATTTAATGATAAATGTGATTGAATTAAAACATTGAGCGTATAAATTATTCAAAACCAATTGGCAATATATTTATCTCCTGACAATATACTTCATAATTCTAATGTAAAAAACAAAAGGAAAGTAATTGTGTAAGAAAAATAGTCCACACTTCTCTAGTATAGCAGCTAAAGAAGAGGGTAATTTAAAACCAAAATGCGCGATTGAATCATGGAAAAAGAGGGAACAGATACAATATTTCTTAAAAAAAGTTTTAGTACTTATAATTGTTTACTTTTAAGATTAATTTCTGAAGCTCACTCTTTTTTTCTAATACACTTGACATTATAATTGTTCTGCAATCAACTTTGATGCATTTATTTGGTTTCTAAAATTTCAAAAAATAAATAAATAAAAAATGCATAATTAGTTTTACTAAAAAAAAACATAAAAGTTAAATGGTACAAATATGCAGAGAATTAATCGACTCCTTCAACGAATGGTTTCTTTGCTTAGATACTAATCCTAGAAATACCCCCAGGATGCTGACTGTGGTATGATGGAGCAAAAAGAACAATTTCTAAGTGCAACATCAAATATGACCAGAGCATGATTTTTAAAGATGGTTGGGAACCATGTTGTTTTGGTATGTATGACAGGAGTATAGAAATTTGAAAGACATACAAATTTTTACTGAAAAACTTACTTTCTTTTCTTTACTGTTGGTATCATTGGTTCTTAATCTTCTTTGAGTTCTTCGTGTCTAAAAAATGGGGAGAAGAAATTTAAGTACAACAAATAATAAAAATTATACAACAAATAATAAAAAAAGTAAGGGGGACATAAATTATTTTTAATACTAGGTTTAAAAAATTGAACTATAGAATAAATAAAATGCTTTTGAGTGACACAAGATTAGAGCTTTTTGTTATCGCAAAAGAATTGTTCTCTGGTACTTAAGTACAGAGGTTGGTTGTTATGATTTAATATGGTGGTGCTGAACTATAATTTTGAGAATAGAAACATTGCCGTTAGCGACCAGCACATAACTTTTTTTTTTTTTTGAGAAAGCACTGTGACAGAAATAACACATATGAACATTTATGAAAAATAATCATAACTTGCTTTTATTTCTGCTACAGATTCTTTAATTTTTATCTCCTAAATCACAAAAGAAAATTTTTTACATTCGAACGAACAAGTTATCATGACTACTTTACAGCACACTGTTAAAAATTTCAAATAATTACATTCAGTTAAATTTTGCATTCTTTCAAGAACCACATAGTGCTAAAAATTCAAATTACATGGAAGATAAAATAAAAATACAGCAATAATCTCTTTAAAATTGCAAAAACTACAGGAAGTATCTCTAGACTTATTGAATCCATGAATATAGGCTTACTATAAATGATTAATTTGTTTCTGAAAAGCTATTTATCTAAAAATATTGCTTGCACAACAATGGGGAATGAATGAAAATTAATCAAACTCATCAAGATTTGAAATTGTGTTAATCAGGTGGTATTGTCCGTTTTTTATGAGAAGGCACTTCGCCACGCCTCCTCGATTGCAGGGTGCCATTTTACGCAGGGGTGATTGGTAAGCAATCCACGCGCTTCTAAAGGAGACAAAACCAGACATCCTCAACTTGGGCGTGCATTTTCATGTGCAATAAAGTCTTAGTGTCCTTAAAATCACTTGCCTGTTGTCATTTTAGTTATGCTTACATTTTAAAAACAGCTGCTTTTACAACAAAATGCTATGATCTGAATATATCTTCTGCCAAAAACAATGAAATAGAATCATTGGATACCATGTGACAAAGGAGGAGTCGAGTGCCTTCTAGTAGAAAATGGACAATACTAGTGCAATATTTTTAAAATGGCGACTAAACCACGAGAAGCAGGTTTTTTCTGTCACAGTATAATGTGACGTTCATCTGCTCTTGCAATATTCTGGGGGTACATTAATGACCTCGTTTATGTACCCTAGGGTAGCTCACAACTCCAGCAATTTTGTGCAAGAGTCGATTCATAAATACTTAGAATTGAAAGAATCATAAAATTTCATGAATTATGAATAAATATTACTTAGAGATTTCCATAATAAATCTACAGGCAAATTCTATCTAGAATGAATATAATCCAAACCTGGATTGTCATATTTAATAAGGGAGGAAAATATTTATCCTAATTTAAACACATCATTTGGCAAAAAGTTAATATGAAAAAAAGAAGCCCTACTTCTGGTTTCTTTTCTTCTTCTGCTTCTTTCTCTTTCTGAAAATGAAATAACTCTTTTAAATGAAAACCTTCTTAACTGTTATAGTGATACCACCAAATGAATAATTAATAAATAATAGCAAGAACTTCAGAAAATGCTCAATTTCAGTATCAATAAAGTTTGTAATTAAGAACACTAAATTAAAAAAAAAAGCAATTTGAATGAATGATGGCGAAGAACACTCGATTAAGTCCCCTTTCAAAAAAAAAAAAAACTAAAATTCATTTGGAATTCATCCATTTTTGAGTTACAATACCACACAAGTTAAACTTTATAGCTACTCTCTCTATGCATTGGCAAACAGGAAGGGGGGGGGTAAAAATCAGTATTGGCAAAAAAAATTAATAAATAAATAGAGAGGTGACCACACATTGAAATCCATACCACTGAGCAAACATAAACACACTGAACAATGAACAAATTGACTGAAAACAGCATTTAATGTATACTTTCTAATTTATTTAGCCATCATAAGGTGAAAAGTACTTAACACTAGAACTGCGGAGCGGGTCAATTTGACCCGAAAGGATGTTTAGTTGATCATCATGTGAAAAGTATCAATTGAAGAAACAATCCCTTTTATGAGTATTGATAATTTATGGTGAACAACATTCTGCCAGATTTAAAAACTCGTAATATAAAAAGCATTCCAATTATTAACACTTTTAGCTAGAACCACAGTGAAGGTCAATTTTACCCGTAAGAAAGGCTAATGCAAAAATGATTAAAAAGCATTTTCTACGGAAATAACTGTGGAATACTCCTTCTTCACCCTTAAATTTCTGAAAAAAAAACTGCACCAGAAGATGAAATAATACATTGAAAAGTTAGAAGACATTTTGGAGTTTATGTATGCTCTCTGTGTGTGCAAAAAAAGACGTCAACACACCATACTTTTACTATGCAGAAAGCTTTAGAATATTCAAAACAAAAAAATGAAAATGATTCAGAAAGTGATAGTAATGATGAAAGTGTTCTGACTTTGAGTATTTAAAAGTAATCATTACTGATAATGTTCTGACTTCTGACAAATTACATAATCAAATTTAAAATTTTACATCAAATTTACATGCTGGTTGCTGGCCTTTCTCATTTCAAAAATAATAAACACTTATTTGATTTTAAAAAAGTTAATATTTCAAGAAAAGATGCATGTCTAGAAGTGAATTTTAAAAAGAAATCAGCAATAACATTCAAAATTGGATATTATGTAACTGGCAAAGAGGAGTGTTGAACATCACTCAAACATGGACAAAAGATGCGATTTTGAAAGAAGTTAAGGGCCCAACACCATATATTAAATTCAGTGATACCCACAAGTTCTTCGAGACTAGTTACAGTTGAATCGACATTGAAGCACCAGGGTGGCGACCGGAACTGGAAAAAGAAGTTCCCTGACTTTTCCCTGATTAAGTTCACCAAATTTCCCTGATTTACGTTATCAATGATAATGGTTACCTTTCTTTGCCCGACCTGAAAAGCGTTACATATTAAATAAAATGTAGTGTTTAGAACGGTATAAGCTGTTAATTTAAAATATATTTTGAATAGATGCTCCTTTTTTTTCCGTAAAAGTAGTGTATTAAATTATTGACAGAGAAACATTGTAGGAATCTAAAACAAATACTTTACTTCCAGGAACCAGTTAACATAAGAATTCTAAGAAATCATTAAAACCACTCTTAAAGAAATATTTAATCTGATAAAACTAAAACATTTAAATGGCAATAACCTTGAACTGAATTTTCAACCAGTGTAATTGTTGCTGCAAGAATAACAAGTGTTAGTTAAAGTATAGAAGGAATGTAGTTTTATTTACAAAAATAATACTGCCGTCTACAGGTAAACGACAAACAATTTTTTCAGCATCAAGTTAAAAAACAAAGATTTTTTCTTGAAATCGTGATAACAGTATACTAATTACTTCAAGACAATGAGTAAAGGCAAGGGAACAAAGTCATTAATGACAGCTTCCTCTTTGCCTGTAGGGTTGTTTATTTTACGTAGCTTGGAACGCTTGGAAGGAAAATTCAAGCAAGGTAATATAAACAACTTTACAGACACAGAAGCAATCTTAGGAAGCTCATCCTAAAATTTAATACTTTGACCTTGAGGAAAAAAGCTGCACAAATATGCGGCACTGTATAATCGCACCTCATTAATTTTACTTTTTTAAAACAAATAATTGCCGAAAAATTCATAGGGAATCAAATTACTTCATTTTGCAAGGAAAAAAATTTTTTTGTTCTTCATTTGATCAATTTTCCCTGAATTTTTGTAATTTTTTTTGAAATTCCCTGATATTTCTCTGATTTTGTGATCAAGTTCCCTGACCTCCCTGATCTGTCGCCACCCTGAGCACATACCGTGCCCGCATTATCCGGCATGACGGAAAAAATTAAGGTTGACCATCATGCCGGAAAATTCGAGTTTCATTTTGCAACAAAACAAAAGTAAATTTTCCCAATCAGAAAGCAAACCCACTGTAAGGAAAAAACTAAACAGATCCCGAAAGTAACCTTCTTTCAAAAAAAAAAAAAATGTGTATTGCACATTATTAATAGATTTAATTATATGCCAATAACATAATCAATTCAGAAGCAATCATCCTTAATGTGATTTGTTCATAATTTTTTTAAATAAATTATTTCAGAGAGGCAAGTTAAATTTTTATTGATTGATTAGCTATAGTAAATTCATTAGCACTGGTTTAGGGGTGGTAACTTACTGCTTAAATGTTTGCTTACTTAGTTTTAATTTAAATTTTATAAAATTATTCGTTATTAAGCAATATTTTTCTTTTTAAAATAACAAATGACATTGTTAGTTAATATCTTTACAAAATTAAATTTTTTATAATACTAATAAGATATGTATAGAACTTATATTCATTTTTAAGCTGAACATATATTTTTTTCCTAACCTCGATTTTTTTGTCATGCCGGAAAGGACCAGGCAAGTGCTATTGAAAATCTGGTGACCCCCGAATTTTGCGGCAATGTGGCGTAATATGGTAAGGAAATGTATTGAAGATGAAACATATTGGCTGATTCAAGAAACAGAATGGAATATAACGATAGAAGAAATATGTGCTCTTATATCAATTTTTATGCTGTAAAATATATTCTGCCGAATGACTGCAACTGCATAGTTTGTGGTCAAAATACTGAGGACCATCATTTTTCTAGAATACAATGTCAAGAGGCCAAGATTATGAAATAATGAGATGTTAAAGCTTTGACATAAAATAAGCACAGGATTAATGTTATATTTTGACCTTACTGGTAATCAATGCTTTTTTCCCCTCGTAAAACTGTAATTCTAAATTCTATTAGTTGGCCGCAGTTAAATCTAGACTTGATTCAAGAATTGGGAGAAAAGTTTGTTCTCCCCTGACCAAAAAAAAAGGCAGAAGAGTGTTTGATGCAACTAGTGATGTAAAATACCCGGGTATTTATTTTTAGGGGTAAATACCCAGGGTATATACCTGGGAAAATACCCAAAATGGGTATTTACCCGGGTATTTATTTCAAAAATTTATATTCAACTAAAATACTTTTCTGTATGTATTCCACTATGTATATATACAGAGTGTTTTGTTTTAACCTTCAAGACCTCTATTTTAGCAACCGTTAGTCCTAGATGCATACTCACAATTGCAAAAATGTTCAAAATCAGATGCAGACTTAAGATATTGAAAATTTGAAGTAAAAATAAAAATGAGTAAAAAAATACAAATTTTAACTTTTTAAACGGGCCCCAGATCCTCTGACTTATTGATATTTAGGGAAATAATCTCCACTGAAAAACAATTACAAAAAAAGTTTGACATTAGTACGACCAATATTCACTGAGATATGAAACGCAGCGTTTTGTAACTTACACCATTTTACACTCGCCGTCAGTGACATCTTTTGGGGGAAAATATAGCAGTTAATGAGTGTTTATATAAAATTATATGAGCGCAGAGTGATTTTTCAAATTGTTCAAGGTTTTGCAGCATGTTTTGCGTATCACGGCATAACATTTGCATGAATTTTTGAGTAGAAATGAAAAATGTAATACCTTGTGTTTTTTACTTTGCCAACCTGTCATTATTCTGAAAGGATAATAAGTTCTAATCTCATCTTCTGCATGGTCCCTTAAAACTTTCAAATGGAATATCTCCTTGAGTTTTCATTGCACAAATGTCAAGTTTTTTTGTGTCAGTAAGTTTTAAATTCAGATCATTTCTCTAAATATAAGTTAGGGGACTTAGAGCTGTATAAAAAGTTAAATTTTGTAGTTTTTGACTCATTTTTATTTTTGCTTCAAACTTCCAATATCTTTACTCTGCATCTGAATATTTTTGCAATTGGAAGTAAGCATCTAGGACTAACGGTTGCAAAAATAAAGGTCTTGCAGGTTAAAACGAAACACCTTGTATAACCAACTATATACAAAACAATAAATTTTTCCCTAAAATTTGTATTTTGATCACATATTTAAAGAATTATTGTGTGAAACAACACTCAGCAATCTAATATGATATTCACATTAAATGTGTTGGATATGCCTAATCAATGTTGATAGCCAAATTTCACATATAAAAAGCAACTCTACAAAAAGTAAAAAGCTTAACTAGTTACAAAAAAAAAAGCAAACATCTTCTTCAATTATGGCATTGAAAAGAAAGATCCTTTGGTTCGTGATATGTTTCTTTCATAATTTCATTAAGTCTTTCGATAAAAAATATTATAAACTGCGTAATACATATGTATGTATCAGTTTTACCAATTGTTTCATATTTAGATTTAAAAAAAAATTCTCATTCACTTTTTGCATTTTTTTGTAAAATACCCAGTTTTTGGGTATTTACCCAGGCCTTGGGTAAATACCCAAAAAATATTACCTACCCACTGGGTATTTACCCGATCCACATCACTAGATGCAACCAATGAAAATGAAAGACAGCCACTAGTTAAACATAATTGAGACGATACTATAGTTCTAAATGTGAAAATGAAAATATAGATATATGTTCAAAATTAGTACTAGGTTTTACACATAACACATTCAGTAAATTTGATTATATTATTTGTAAAAACTAATAAAAAACTGATTTTTTAAAATTATTTTATTTAAAAATACTATCAAAACCTCGGTAGCAGAAACTGCGAGACGTGTGTCCTAGATTTTTCAGTGGCCTGCAGATAATTTTACCAAAGAACAAAAAGGAAGAAAGAAAAAATAAATTAATAAAAGAAACAAAAATACTACTTGGCAACGATCGTTTGGAGCATTTTTTGACCGGAAAGGAGATGGATGCTTCAGAATTTCAGCTAGAAACATAGTTGCCATATCTGGTCATTCACAAGATCAAAGTAGAAAGATAAATAAGTGCCAAAGTTTTCAAAAACAAAGCAGAAGTGGACGTTTTATTTAACTGCAAACGAATGAAAATAACTTAAAATGTGCAGCAAATCGTTTTTTTTTTAAATTTTTTTATTTTTTAAAATTATTTTTTTGTGAAATGAAAAAGATTATATTTAAAATTTCACCTTATCCTCATTGTTTTGGATGCAAAAGCACTAAAATGTCTTCAACTAAAGAGTAGTCTCTTTTAATTTTTAAATTATTTTTTTGCAACAAATTCAGAAATTTGTATCTTTATTTTTGGCGTAGTCGCCATGTTTGGTCCTTCCCAAGATGTTGTTACGCAAGACTCTTTTTAAGTGCCTACATTTTCATAAACGTAATTGGATGTTTATTGCAATGCAAACTGTTGAAAATTATGCAAAATGTGCCTTTTTTTGGATGATTCTTAATCATTGTCTTGAAAAATGCAAAATTTTATCTTTGGAATATTATCTTGATTGCTTTAAAGGTTAAAGTGCTAAAATCTGACTATTTCATCTAAATTGTAATTTCTTAAGGATTTTGAATTTATTACTACTTTTGTGTAACAAATTCAAAAATATATTTATAATCATGAAGTTTTCGCGTAGACGCTATGTTTGGTCATTCGCAAGATGGAAATAGACGAGACTATTACTTGCCTAAGATTCCAGAAACAGAATTGGATGTTTACCACAATACAAACTATTGAAGATAATATAAAATGTACATTAAATCATTTTTTTTAAAGTTATTTTCATGAAAAATGTGAATTATTATCTGCACAATTGTATTTGATCCTCATCGCTTTGGAAGCTTTGCTATAAACTGAAACATTCGTCTAAAATGCAGTTTCCTGCTAACTTCTCATTTCGTGATTTATTTTTTCATTCTTTTTTTTTTTTGAAAAATAAAAAATCAAAAACCTATTATAACTAAAATTTTTTATTCAAATAAATATGTATTGAATAATTGTCTTCTATAATGCGCAGAGTTCTAATTTAAATGAAAGCCCCCCCCCCAGTGAAAACTGCTCCCCCCCCCCTTCTTTATACTTTAAAACTCGGCGACAGTGGTGGCCACAGGCCAGTTGGAAAATTTCTGAGTCTTGAACTTTCAAAGGGACTTGCACATTTTATGAAAATTCAAAATAAAACTAATAATAATGCTGCAGATTATTTTTAACTGCTCAAAATAGCATCGCAGACTGGGTGGAAAGTTTCTGCTGCTGGGATCTAATCTTCTTGAATGATATACTCTGTTTTTCATTTCAATTAGGAAATTTATGCCATATTTTGTTAGACATGTTAGTATACTCAAGATTTTAAAATTTTAACCAATACGTTTTTGTAAAAATTAGGGTAATCTCTATTATTTCATACAAATTATTTAATGTAAATGTTGAAAAATATCAATTATTGTTATTTAATTTCAGTGAACTAAATAAAGAGCTTATGCATATTCTATTAACAGTATGGGGTGAAAATGATCTGCTCTGTGGTTTTTAGTATATCGAATGTCCCTCGATTCTAGTGTTAAGGGCGATTCTCATAATAAATCTACATATTCCAGGTAGAATGAGTAGAATCAAAACATAGTTCGCTATAAATTTCATAAAGAAAGAGGATACTTATTAAAGACATTATAACAAAAGATTAGAAAAAAAATCCTTACTTCTGGTTCCTTTTCTGTTTCTTTCTGAAAATAAAGAAAATACTCTTTAAAATAAAAATTATTGATTTTTCAGTACATATAAAAGATTAAGTTAGTGCATATGCTTGTATGCATTTGTATAGAAAGCCACACAAATTGAAAAAATTGGTATTAGATTTGAAACAAAAATTCAATCATTCCCTGAGAGAGATAAGGCAAGAAATTCCTTTTAAAAACTAAATTAGTTCTTTTTTATCAGATTTAATCAATAGTGAATAAGTGGCAACCATTTTTATGACTTTGGTAGCCAGTCGCTACTATTCAGAATTCCTATAGTCTAGAGCTTTACACAATATTCTAAATTTTCTTTACCATACTAGAAATAACTAGACAGGTTATATATGTAGTTTGTCCAATAAGTACGCAAACTGATGCCATAGAAAATTTATTTTGAAAAATTTAGTCTACATGGATTTTGTCCTCTTCAAAGTTCCATTCATTGCTATGCACTTATCCCCATCTCCTTTTCCACTCTTTAAAGGACCGTCGGAAGTCCTCAGCAGGATAGTTATCTGGTTGTTTCTGGCTTTATTGAGTCCAAATCTTTCCGGTGATGTCCATTCATCACATTTTTGCATTTTGGTAATAGGAAAAGGTGCAGGGTGCGAGATCTGGCGAATAAGGAGGATGATCATGGATGGTGATTGAATTTTTTGCCAGAAACTGGCAAACAATCAATGCTGAATGTGCTGGTGCACTGTCATGGTGAAGGATCCATCCATCGCCTTGAGTCAAAATTGTTCGGACACGGCCTCTCAAACACTTGAGAACTGTGACATAGAACTCGGCATTTACTGTTTGTCCTTCAGGAAGAAATTCATGATGAACAACACCTTCGACATCAAAAAAAAAAAACAGAGCTTGACTTTCATTTTCAATCACCTTTTCTTTCTTTCTTTTTTTTTTTTTTTTTTTTTTGCCACTTGAAAACCATGTTTTCTTCAGAGCATTATCACAGCAAACAGCTGTCAACATTTCAGTAATTTCTTGATAACTTTTACCACACTTCACTAAAAATTTGATATTGATTCGTTGCTCCATGATTTCATCAATTTCCATTTTCAACGAACAGTAAAAACAAGGCAAAGAACTAATATAACTTCAACATACCCGCAGTTGGGCGATCTGCCAAGCACTGATAGCTCATTGGGTGTCAGGCAACTATCGCCAACAGTTAGCGGGACTATAACCCGCGCCATGGTCGCTAGATTGCACGAGTTTGCGCATTTATTGGACAGACTAAGAATCTAGTAAAAAAAGTTAGAAGAATTGAAACAAAAATAAAACTTGGGCAGTGTTAAGCATTTAACTTTTCAACATATGAGACTTTTACTTAAAGAGCATGGAATTTTGTTTAAAGCTTTCCAGTTCTATGATTTTAATAAAAACAAAACAGAATCTTATTTGTTTGCCTCTTATACATAACATAATAAACACCAAAAATGAGAAATCTCCGATTTCCATAATGGTTGTAAAGGGATCGTAATTTTTAAAGTGAAGGCAGGAAAAGTATAAAATCGTCATGTAAAAGAATGTATTTTAGAATTGTATTTTAAAGCAGGGGTCTCCAACCTTTATTGCTGAGGGGTCAAATTATAATATTTTGGAGGCAAGACGGGTCAACAATCAAACAATATTTTATTACAGTAGATTTAGTTAACACAAGCCTCCTAAATATGCTAGCCTAGTTAAACTTTACTTCTACAAAAAAATGTGGCAAAAATATTAAAACTAAAATAATAATAATACTAATGAAAGTACAATAATAATACTAATAATGATACAAACACAAAGTAATTCAGCTTTTTTAAAGGTACAAACTTATATAAGAAATATGTTTACATTCAAACACTAAAAAGTTAATAGTTAAATCAGTGTGCAAATTTATATATTATATCAAAATGTACCTGACTAGAAATGGTTCTCAAAGTTCTATTTTCTTCTTCAAGCAACTGCTTCTCATTCCTGATTTTTTCAACTTCAGTAGCATGTCGCTGTTCCATACAATCAAGCTAAAAATAATAGTAGCAATAGTAAAAAAACTTAAAAATTGCTGCTACATGTGAAACTTTAACCCCAAAAATATGTACAGTATAACTTTGCTTTAACAATTTCCTCAATTTAATGATACATTTCACTGGTCTGGATTTAACTATATAGTTGATTTAACAATAATTTTTTCCAGTCCTTCTACAATCCTTAAATCAAGGTTATGCTGCATTAGAAATAATCAATTTTATAATTATTATCAACAAAATTTAAACTTAGACATTTCAACAAGTATGATGGACATAAAATGATTAAGATACAGATATTACACAATTATTTTTTTGGTTACATTTTTCTTTTTTTTTTCAATACAGTCATAATAACAGTTAAAGAAATGAAGTAAGCGGGGGAAAAAAAGATCACTCAAAGTCAAGAATAAAACATTTATACTTGAACAAAAATATGTTATCAGTGTGATATACGTAAATACTATTCAAGAACCTGTTTCTACTAGTACTTATTTATATTTGTAATTCAGTTATATATATAGTTATGTATGAACTTGTCTATTGGTTTTTGAGCCAACTTGAAAAATTATGTTTGAAGGTAATATTGATGATGTCCTGTTGGGAATTTAATATGATAGCTCAATCAAAACCCGAAGTTCAAAGAACTAAAAGCAGGTTTTAAGCAAGCAAGCCTAACTGAAAATTTGTGGAATGATCTGCTAGGGAAGGAAGGATTTACAGACACATATTTAACAATTAAATAAGCATTTTATTGAACAATAAACATATTAAAACATGGAAATATTAACAAGTGTAAATAAAAATTCACATTCCCCAACAACTGACCAAAAAAAATCCCCTCAAACATATCAGTAAGAAACATTTCTTAAAAAAGTATCGTTAAAGTTCCAGTAAAATTCACATGACTAGTTTAATACAAGTACCACCTTGAGTCCTATGCCAAAAACAGAATAGTTCAGACGAACAAGTTAAAATTTCATACCAAACAAGCTATTCCTTCCTTAAAAGCTGGCACAACATGTGAAGGCGCGATCCACCAGTTTGGATCCCATAACAAAATTGTCCGCAGCCATTCTATGCCGCCATGCTGAATTCAAAAAAGAAACTTGTCCTCCCGGACAACAGGAACCATCCATCCAATGAAAAAATCTAACGGACATCTAATCCAGCTCTTGCGCATGAATCTTCAATGGTCCTGCTTGCTAGGCCTTTTATCAGCAAAATCGACTTGATTTAAACTCTCATTTTTAGAAAGAAACTCCACACAAAAAAAAATCTCAAGGCAACTACTGGTACATGCCCGCATTTCTAGCTGGGCTCAAAGAAAACTTCCTACATCTTTCAAAAAGAATCCACTATACAACGTGGAACATTCAATCTGGAGCACTCAGCGCCTCAGCAAAACATCGGCCTGCAGTCACAACATGGTAAAAAAAATAAGAGATTGGTCGAGAGTTCACACTTAAACAGCATTCCCAATTCCCCTACACGATGGCGTGACCCATATCAAAAAGCATGCATAAATTATATTGATGAAACAACTCAACACAGTTTACAATTTAAAACTCAAATCTTTAAAATTGTTTCCCATATGCATACAGCAAAAATTTACTCAACATCTTAACTATGACGTGACATCATTGTGGCGGGTCAACAAACGCATGCAGGGAATATTGGCTCTGAGAAACGATTCGAGCGCGGGTAAAATGTCCGGCCGTGGATGACATTCTAAGTTTGAAAAAAAAGAAGGAAGTAAGTTTTATAAACTTTTATAAACCTTCTGAAACTTTAGGAATTTTCTCCAAGAACAAAAAAATAATGGCTCTAGGCCAACATGTCCAAAGAATAAAGTTGTTTTTATTGTTTAGATAAATTTCTAACTGCAGTTTTAAAGTTGGTTTTTTTTTTTAATATTTTTATTTCATTCTTTTTACTGTAAATAAATTTCAGGAATTGTTACCATCACAGAATTTTCCCTATTTTTTCATATAAATAACCCAATTTTTTGAGAGAGAAAAAAAAGTGATTGGAACTAAAAACTAATTATTGTCATCTCTGGGATTTATTTGTGAGCTTATTTACTTATAACCATTTAAATATTAAAGGCTTCTCCAACAAACAACAAATACAAATCTTACAACCAAAACCAGGCTCTGGGCCCAGCTAGGCTGGTCCTAGCTGGTTAATTGGGGCCCAATGAAGATCAATAACCCTCTTTAAGTTATCTACCCCCTTACTTGTTACAGCCTCTTCCGGTAAGATGCTCCAAGTGCCCACAACCGTACTAAAGTAATATTTTTTCTAATTTCCAGATTATACTGACATTTGAATAGCTAAAAACAATGACGCCTTGTCATGCTCTTCTTGCCCTCTTCGTGCAAAAATATAACCCATTAATATCTTGGATTTTGATAAATTTTCACAACTGAATCATGTCCTCTCGGACTCTTCTTTGCTCCGGGCCATACATATTAAAACTCCTTTATACAGTGAATGAAATTCATGTTTGCTTCAGAGGAGCCTTCATTCCAAATTCTCATTTTGATTACTATTAATAATACTGTTGTACAGTACAAATTTGAATAACAGTGGATGCTTTATTTAATCATCTAAGAGATAAATTATATAACGTTTTTACCCACAACTTTTTCCTAAAAAACAAACATGGTCACACAAGGTAAAAGAACCCAAGTTCGACCATCAACAATCATCAAAATCAGTTCACTAAGTGAGATGCTATGGGCTAACAAAAAAAATCTATGTACACGGTGTGAACTGATAACCGCTCCCTTTTTGAAGTAGGTTAAAAAGACATAATTCAATCAAAAAAAGTTTTTGTTACTTTTTTTTTTGCTACTTTTTTAGGGCAAAGGAACAGCATATTTACTCTAAAAACTGCTCTAAGATTACCTGCTTTTCTTCAAGTTTATTGATTTTTTTCTTGAAAGCTAAGTGAATGAATTTCTACAATACGAGACAAGAAAGAAGAGCATATATTTATTCTAGAATATTCTTTACTAAAAGAAAACTATCTACGTTTAGATAACAATCTGAGAAAACAGATCAGTTTAGTTCAATGTCACACTGTATTGGCAAAGCTAGATGACAAATGGAACCTTTTTTTTTTTTTTTTTTTGCAATGTTTGCTTGTATATTTATTTTGTTCTAGCATTTCTTTAAACAAATATAAAAAATTCACTACAAATACTGCAGTTTAGTTATACAAAGTTCTGATGTTTGCTTTAACCTATAGACCAGAATTCATCCATTATCTATAAACATATTATCACTACACATTGACATTTAGAAGATTTTTTTTTTTTTTTTAATTATTTCAATACAACAATGGTACAAAAACAACAAACTTTGATAAACAAACCTTTCTCTTAGATGAAGATTGCTGCAACTTCATTTCCTGCTGCAACTTAGCTAAAGCTGTGAAAAATTAAAATAATTATTTTTAAATATTTTATAAAAAAGAGGAAAGAAACATAATATAAATCAAAACAAAGCTATTAATATAATACTTTTTTTAGCATCTTCTGCTACATTTCGCTTGTCTTCAGCTTCTTTTTTCAAATTCATGATCTGTTCCAACTGATTGATGGATTCAGAGTGCAATTGTTTAATTTTCTCTGTTGCCTTCACTTCACACAATTGGAGAGTATATAACATTTTTTCAAGTATTTCCCCTGAATAATAACAAAAATAGGCAAATTAAAAAAGATTATGTCAAAATTTGTAACAAAAGTGTATAAATTTTGTGCATTTCTTTGCATTCAAATTTTTCATTACTTTGGTTGGCTATTTAATTTATAGTAAAATTTCAGAGTAAATTTAGATAATCAAAAAACTTAATAGACAGTAGTTTAACCTGAAATCAGTGCTACAGTTTAAGGCTGCTCTTCAGTGAGGGAAAACATTGAAGTTAGGGTGTAAATGACTTTCTTCCTTGAACGATGGGAGTGAACCTGAATCAAGTGATTGACACTTCAACGGCCAATGGAGTGGACGGTAATCGATGTAAGGCAGGAACACGTGACCTGTCACAGCTGTCATTGTTCTGGAGGCAAAGGAACCCCTAAATGACCCCCGTCGTGAAGAGCAATCAAGGAAATTAGCTAACGGCCAAAACCCCACTTGAACAGTACCGACGCGAAGGTTGAACAGAACAGAATATAAAATCAGTACCAAAGGGTCTGCGGTAATTTTTGAAACAGTTTTTTTTTTTTTGACAGTTTTTATTTAGCTGCAACCTGACAGATACAATATACGGCATACTAATTTTCAATAAACTATCAAAACAATAATATATTGTCGTACTAGAATATTAAATCAAAAGTTTTTTTCAAGGTAGTTCACATTTTTTTAGCAATCTATTGACAGTACGGTCACACCCAAAATGTGTACAAATAATTATTTTTAAGCACTTTTTTAAAAAGTTGATACTTTATATTATGATACACAATGGTTATTTAAAGTCATGAAAATTCTGGGAATTAAGTGCACTTATAAAAGTAAAATTGTCCCATCTGTACAAATGGATTGAGCAATATATACCTTGTTCAACATCTTCAGCAGTTCTGGAAACTTTTTCTTCTAATTTCATGTTCTCATCCTTCAGATTTTGGATTTCATTCTGAAGGTTTTCAATGGTTGCTTCTTGAGATGCCATTTGCACTTTGACTTCACTCAGAGCATGGGCAAGTTCATCCTTGGCCCTGCAGCTAGATGCTGGAATAAACATAGGAATCTTTAAGTTCTTCTAATATCCTTCTGCTTATGCGAATAGACTTGATAATAATTGCAATGAATATCTTAAAACGCATTGTAAACCATAAATAAAACTCAAAAATATACTGAATAACCAGTAAAGTTGAGTTTATTGTAGAACACACATAATGTACAAATGTATTCGAAGAAGCCTTGATTGTCAAAGACATTCAGTGAATAAAATCTACAGTACTAAAATACAAAATTAATTGAAATTGTTAGTTACTAATGTAAGCAAAAAATGTAAAATAAACTACAAATAAATGAAATCATTCTTAAATCAACGGTAATTTGAAATGAAATTTTAAGCAACTTGGGTTTGCACTTGTATATGAAGGTCAATGCAAGATTCTTAATTCACAATACAGCATGTTTTGGGGATTACCAGTAATCAAATTATATATCAGGAAAAAAATTGTCAGTTTATGCAGAATTGCAAAGAAACAAAAGCCAAATCTTTATATATTAATAGGCAAGCCGTTTTCTTTCGGTACCAATTTCTCCTGTTTGAGAACCAATTTCCTTCATTCTTTTTTTGTTCGGTAGCTAATGCTGAGTTTTAGTGTCATCAATAAAAATTTTTGAAATTGAACGCTAATTAACGGAGATATTAATAAAAAATGCATTTTCGTCCTAAATGGCTCTTTTTACGCGAACAGATGGTTCAATTGTTTCAAATTTGATATCATTGGAAATGTCTTTAAAAACACTTCTAAGAAAAAAATTGTCAGAGCCCTAAATCCGCTAGAAAAAAAAAGTTATAAGCGTTTTTTTAGTTAGCGAAACTCAAAAATTTTAATATTATCTCTTTTCCATTGTTGAAATTCATTCTTGGAAGTGTGAAACATTAAGTTTTAGGTCATTTTCTAAACCGCTTTACCTACATGAAAAATGTATTTTAATGCTTCGAGCTTGGTATGGTTGGAAAGCTCGCGAAAATTGCTTTAAAACACGTTTTACCCGGTTTACCGAGCGAAAATCGAAACCTGCTATGTTGGCTAGAAACAGCGCTAGAAGCAATTAAAAGTTAGTGAAAATTCATTTTTATTTGCTTTTCACGCGACAAAGCTAGCGTGAAGAAATTGCTGGATGATATTGTGGTGTTGCCAATTCTTGCTTGAGCATAAGGAAATGAAATGCGGGCATTTGTTTTTACTATTGAGGCTTTTGGAATAACTACGGGCATTTTAAACATTTTGATTAAGTTTTTGCGATTTTAATATTTAAATAAATTATTTTACTGAGTGAGGGACGACTTTCAGTTCCAGCTCCCAATAATACCTGCATTTGCTATCACCACAAACAGATCTGAAGGTGAAACTTTTGATAAAATTGGCGTATTATCACCACGCCCAGTGGTTTCGCATGGACAATTACATGTTGCCGTGAGTAGAGTTCGTTCATTTGATAGTTGGAAATTTTATAATTAACGGCAAGATCATGCCTACTTTTACAAAAAATATTGTTCGTACAGAAGTTTTACGTATTAAGGGAGTTTTGCAGCATCATTTCATTCAGAACGACTTCCATAATTGCGAAATTGGCGAACTTTATCCATTTTGGCACAAATGCCAAGACAAGAAATATTTTTCTTTTGTGGCGTACGGACGGTACGGATCACCGTGAGGTGGATGATGATTGTCCGGGTCGGGATGCGGACCACGGATCTTTCTGATGCTAACCCAGTGCTTTAACCACTGAACCATATTCGTAAAAAACGAGTACAGAAATGTCTATTTGCAAGGAACAGACTACCAATGAAGTTGCTCTTTAAAGTGGGGTTCATTAAATTGTAACCGTTCGTGACAAGGCAGAGGAAATAAATGACAAGAGGAACATACAATGGGGAGAGTGGGACATCAAGCTTTTTTTTTTTTTTTGATAAGAATGTTCATGAAAAACAGTTGTGATATGCGGCAAAGGGAAGAGGGGGTTATGGTGAAGTGTGAAACTTTGTGACAAAAGGGAGAGATATCAAAAATTTTGAAAAGTGCATTTGTCAGTTTTCCCCTAAACCATTCACAAGTCACAAACACGATTTTTTTAAAAATTACACTATTATTGCAACGTACAGTGTTTTTTAATGGACAATATTTAATGTAACAAGTAGGATTCGTTGATTTGACCGTTTGGAATTTAATAATTCTAACAGCAGAGGTCAAGGCAACTTACTCAATAATATTACACTCATTAAAAGAAGCATTGTTCATGCAGAAGTTTTACATATAATCTGAGTGTTGCAGGATCATTTCATTCGGGAGGATTTCGATGTTAAATTGGCGGGTGCTCTTCATCTATTGGCGTCAAATTTTTGGCACCAATTGCAGCTCGAGAAATGTTTTAACTTTGCGTACTAAAACAAAGAGTAGAGAAATGTATATTTGCATACGGTTGCCACAAAATAGGGGCTGTCCACGAATGAAGTCCCGCTTTAAAGTGGGGTTCACGAAATAATAACAGTTTGTGACAAGGGAAAGGAAAGACATGACAAGAGGAACATACAATAGGGTGAATGTGACAACAAGCCTTTTTTTTTTAATAGGAACGTTTATGAAAAGCAGCGTGACATGTGACAAAGGGAAGAGGTGTTATAGTGAAGTGCAAAATATTGTGACAAAGAAGAGGAGGGCCGAAAATGGTGAAAAGTTTGACATCAGTTATTCACCGCCCTTAACCATAAAGAAATCACAAAGTCGACCTTTTTTAAAAATTGTACTATTATTACGACGCCCAGAGTTTTTGAATGAACAATTATATGTTGCCACGAGTAGAGTTTGTTCATTTGATACTTGGAAATTTATATTTCTAATGACAAAGAAGCAACTTACTCAATAATAGTAGACGTTTTATAAGTAACATTGTTCACACAGAAGTTTTAAGTATAAATTGAGTTTTGATGCTTCATTTCATAAGGGAAGATTTCGAAAATTGGATAATTGGTGATTTTTATCCATTGGCGTCAATTTTCTTGTTTCCAATGGCAGCGAGAAAAATGTTTTTCCTTTGCATACGTAAACAAAGAGTAGGGAAATATTTATTTGCACAGGGTTAGCACAAAGTAACACGATATCCAAAATAAAATTATTCAAGCCAGCAATTTGTCGACCACACCAATTTCTCAATGGGGTTGTTTCCTTCAATCAAAAGTTCTACTTTTAGTCACTGAAATAGATAGAATAAGAGAAAAAAAACATGTTGAGCCAGAAAAAACTTTCATTTTCTCAACAGTTGTTTTTTAAAACTTTTTTGAATGTCAGATTTTGGAAATAAGGCGTGGTCTTTATGACGTTATTAGTGATGTATTTTGGCGTGCAACTCCATTGCCGCGCTAAATATTTACGGTTTGCTCTCAACCGCGTTTTCGGGTTATTATAATTTGAGCTGTGCGCTAATGACATCAATGAATGGCATATTATCGCTTTTGATGCCAAAAAATTAATTTCAATCTGCGCACCAATTAAAATAGTTGTAAAAAATATTAAATTTTTTCAAATTATTTTAAAAATGGTTAAAGTCTTTGTTTTTAAGCATCCTCTTTCAGTAAAACATACTTCGAAAATTTCGGAAATGACCCCATTACCGAAATATTCCCTTTCATCCATTTATTTTGAGATTAACAGATAAAGAGCAAAATTGGAATAAATTATTACTGAGGTATCGTGTGTCCCTATAAAAATTGTATGTTTTCAGATACGCAGTTAACATGAGTAAGAGTAGAAATAAAAATGTTAGAAACAGTTAAATTCATACAAGTTTTCTCAAATGTTCATTTATGAATATGGTCGAATTTCGTCGTATGGAAATGATCGGAAATATTATCTTAATGATTTAAAATTTTTAAGTGTTGCCATCTTATGGTTGTTAACAAATAAAATATTTGTAATTAATTCAAGCAAGGCTTTTAAAATAACTTTCAATTTTTGCTCTTTGCTTTGCTTTTGCAATAATTCAGACATTGGGATGGTCGTCAAGTTTTTGCATGTGTAATTTTGTTTTTGTTGGGAATATTGCTTCCTCGTTAAGCATGGGGAGGGATCAGAAAAAAAAGAAAAATATAGAAGAAAGTTTCGTAATGGCCACAACACACTAGTTATGCAGTTGGTAAAATTTCTAACATGATAAAATTATAAACAGCTATGTATGAGGGGAGATAGCAACATAAATTCGACTTAGTTCTAATCTTGGCATTATTTTTAACATGGCATTATTTTTCTATGTTAAAAATAATGCCATCCATATATCCGATTTCAAAGTCCTTCGAACATATTTTGCAGTATGCTTTCATTTTCCAATCTGCCACTGTCATGAGCCAATCTCAATATTCTTCTTTCTGCAGCCAACCCACATTAAAAACACTTTCTGCCAGGCATAATTAAAATAGAACTAAAAGTTGCACTTGATTAATTTAATTAGCAGAAAAGAAGTAACTTCGCGATAATATGGAAGAGTTCGTGCATTTTCCCCTTCTACCCCATAACTTTGTGTTTTAGGGCTGCTTCCTGTAACAGTTCACACTATCCTATGCTTCATTTGGCAAACTTATTGCTTTTTGGTGAGAAGCATGAACATATTTTGTAAAAAAAACTGGTGTTTTTTATAACAATCGAAAAAAAAAAGGGAAAGAGGACAAAATACAATTGCAGTAAAAGTAAAGGACTTTTTTTTAAAAAAATTAAGAGTTTCATCTCAAAATAAAACACTTTAAAGGACCCGTGGGAACCCTGATAGATAACTTCATAGTTAATGTATAACTTTCATAATTAGCGTAAAGTTAGGTTTCCTTTACTGCTATCATTTTATAACTATCATTAAAATTATTCAATATAATTATTTTTGATATGAACTACTTACTTAAATCATCAGCAGAAATTTTAAGCTTTTCCTCCATGTCTACTTTCGTCTTAAGAAGGTTATCAACTTCTTCTTGCAAAGACTGGGTTTCCTTGCTATGCAGTGCTTTCAGATCTTCAGCACTTTGAGTTAAAAGTTCAGTGCGCCTAACAAGGGCTTCGTAATCTCTGCCCAGAGCTTCACTATCAGATTGCAATGCTAGCAATGTATTTCTTAGTTCATTTATTTCAAGTTGATTTGATTCTATTAGTGACTGTTTATCACTTGTCAGTGAAGAACAAGTAGCTTTTAAAGACTCGGTTTCCCTTTCATATTGTTCTCTCAAATTTTCCGACTCTTTCTGCAGTTGCTGAACTTTAATCTTCAATGTAGAGCATTCTTCTTGCAGACATAGCATTTTGTTTTCAAATTGTTTAGCAATGATGGGTTTCAATTTTAGCATATCTTCTAATATGTCCGGAATTGTAGAATTTTGCTCTGAAAATGATGGGACTTCTTCCTTGAACTCATATTTCAGTACCTCAACAGCTGTTGCTATTTCTAGCTTTTCATTTTCCAGAGAAGAGCAAGTGGACTTCAAAGACTCTATGTCACTTTCATACTGCTCCTTCATGCAAACTAAACTATCTTGCAGTTCTTTCAAATTAGAGTTTAACAAAGAATACTCTTTTTCCATGGATTGCACTTTAATGTCATGTTGCTCAATCAAACAATCTTTTAATTTAAGCAATTCCTCACTCTTTTCTTCAATAGTACGGTATTGAGATTCCATGGCTTGTGTTTCCATTTTATGCTGCTCTACCAAAGCATTATTTAGCTTAAACAACTCTTCATTCTTTTCCTTAAGAGAGCAGCATTCCAATTCCTTCGATTTAATCAGATTTTCTAACTGTGCTTTAAGCATTTCATTGCCTTTCTGTAACTCTTGTTCAGCAACATCTTTCATTTTATGCAACTCATTCTTTACCAACTCACTAGCTGCAACTATTTCCTGCTTTTCACTTTCAAGAACAGAGCAAGCAGATTTCCAAGATTCTATTTCATTGGTGTGTTGTTCTGTCACGCAAGCTAAAATATTTCTAAGTTCCTTAAACTTAGACTTTAATGAAGAATGCTCTTTTTCCATGGATTGTACTTTAATGTTATGTTCTTCAGTCAAAAGTTCCTTTAGCTTCAACAATTCTTCACTTTTTTCTTTAAGACTCTCCATGGATTGTATTTCACGTTGCTCCATCAAAGCAATGTTTTCCTTAAGCAACTCCTCATTTCTCTCCTTGAAGGAGCAGCATTCTAGCTCTTTTGATTGAATCTGCATTTTAAGGTCATCATAACCTTTTTGAGCCTCAATAACTTTGTTCTTTAAATTCTGAATTGTAGTTGTGTATTCTTGCTCTGCACTTTCTTTCATTTTATACAGATCTTTTATCTCGTTCTTCAACTTTGCATAATCAATTAATTCACTTTTATGCAGATCCAACAGTTCCTGTTTCGATTTCTGTAATTTTTGAAGTTCATCCTGTAAAGTACGAACTTCTGTTGACTGCAAATCATCTTTATATTTATCAACAATACTGTTAAATTCATCTTTTAAACTGAAATAATCAGTCATCATACTCTTAAATTCTACAGCATGATTATTTTCAATTTCTTCCTTGGATGCCAGTAGCTCTTCAACTTGACTTCTTAAATTAGCACATTCTGCATCCAAAGCATCATACTTTATCTGATATTCTTTTTCCACAAATTCTTTTTCTTTTAGTAGCACTTGGAGCTCATCTTTGGATGAAAGAAGTTCAGCCTGTAAAGATTCAATTCTATTCACATATTCATTTTTAGCAGCATCATTATCTTCAATTACCAATTTTAGCTGATTTTTTAATTCTGTATTCTCACACTGTAAAGTCTGACTTTCTTTCTCGTGATTTTCAAATGCTTGTTTTGCCTTATCAAGTTCAGCAGTAGCAGCATTAAATTTTACCTTTAATAGGTCAGTCTCTGAAAGAGTAAAAAAAGAAATTATATACTAGGAAACTACAAGTAAATGAAACATGTCAATAGATGCAATATATTGATAGAAGCTTATTAATATCTAAACATTTCTCATTTCTAACAAAGAAAAGTAATTCAGACTAACCAGGGTTGGCAAGTTTTTGTCAGTTGGTGGTTTTAACCAGTTACTGTCCTGTCAAAAACTCCTTTTTGACATAATTATCAAAGATCAAAATTTTGGTCAAAACTTGTCTAAAACTATAATATTGGCAACAAAATTAACTTAACAACTAATTCAGATTTTAAGATGATGTGCTATAAAAAATCTCAAACATTTTTTTGATTCAACAAGTTGATTTTTGTTAGCATAAAAGAGAAAGTCTGTAGAAAAAAAAGAGCTAGTATTATAGAATAAAAAGTATTAGAAATAGCAGTATATTTAAAAAATAAATAAAATAGGCATCTTCAGTTAATATTTATATATTACATGTAGCCTCTTTTTTCCCCTCAAGGCATGCAGTAACAAAATACTAGTTTTGAAGCTTTTTGTACATCAAGTTCATTTCGAAGTTTAAAAACAATCTCTCCAAAACTGAAGAAAACCCTCTCAATTGATGCTGAAATATATGAGCTACATTGGTTTTTCTACCATACACATTTGCTGACAACATCCACTAGTTCAGCAGATGTAGAATAGAAATGCCAACATTATACAGGTGTACAGCACTATCATTTCTGTTTGGTACTGTTTCTTTGAAGTTTTCTTGGCCTTTGTCTTTTTTTTTTCTTTTTTTTTTTTTGTTGACCTAAATATTATCAGTGGTCAGAAGATTCCATTTTTGTTTGCAGTTAACTACAACTACTTTAGAACAGATATAGGTAACTGCAATCTCAATTACTTTAGTTCAGATGTAGTCAACTTCAACTTTTTTTTTCTTATCTATCCCCCCCCCCTCCCCCGGTTATCTTAAATAATCCCTGAAATTGTCTTAAAAAGTGAGTTACATACCTCCTTGCAAAGAGTCCAAAGATTTTTTCAAATCACCTCTTTCATTTTCAAACCTTTCTGTTAGATTTGCTTCCTGCTCTAAGCTTGCAGCTGTTAAAAAGTGTTCAAAGTCATTAATAAAAGTTATTCAATTATTAATCTTTAATTACAAGAACAAAAGGTTTTGTATGCAACTAAAAACATTTTTTGAAACAAACCAAATCAAAAAGTCTTTTACAAAGTAAAAAATATTGTTCACAAGAAATTCTACATTCAAATATCAACCTGAATTTTTGTTTCAATTATCTTTGAATAAATTATGCATTGGGTTTTCATCATTTTGTCACTATTAAAACCAATGTTTTGCTACAAGATTATACAGAATTGATTACAAGAAATTGAAAAAACTTTTTACATTATTTTTTAACAAAGAGTAAGTCTACTGTCTTCTGTTTTGAAAACATATATCATTGAATGGGTTGCATAAACACTTTAATCAATAGTTTAGTTGGAATAGAGTTGGGTTGATAATTCAAGTGCACCATGATAGTTGTTTAAGGTGACCATATGTCCCGAACTTCCAATCCCCTTTCTTAAAACTAGTATTTTGGTCCAAAATTTATAGCAATCACACGTGAGTTGTCCCATAAAACAGAAAGAGTGAATTGCATACTTTGAAAACTGGGGATCTTATGTTTGTAAGAATATCATTATTTACTGTAGAATTTATACAGGAGCTGCATTTATGACAAAATAAAAAGCACATGCATGGCGCAATTTGGCGGCATTACATCTTGAATATTATGATTTTACATTATTACTTATAGGTTTTTTAAAAAAAATATGTTTACAAATTTGATCTGGTAAACGAGGTTCTACTGTACATACAATTAAATGGACAACTAAAAAAAAATTTATTTTTAATTTTATTGCAACTGCAAATTTAAACTGTAGTATCACTGAAAATTTGAAAACGGTTTTAAAAAATATTAATATGATTTTTTTTACTTCTTTTTTCTTTGCGAAGCTAAACCACAAAATCTATGAGTAAGCTTAGAGATTCAATGTGAACCAAATTACCAAAAAATTTATTATTTTCTAGTTTTTATAGTTTACCACTGATTTTTACAGTGAATTATATTATAGTTGCATTTGTTAGTTAAAGAAAATTTATTCAAAAAAGAAAAGTATTGATCAGTATGAGTTACTATGAACAGCAGTACATTTTGCCTCTCAGTTCACAATAATATCATATTCAATTTAAAATGATATTTCCCCCGTATTTCAATAAATATTTCAGTTTAGTTCCAGTACGTAAATAAAATTCAAGTACATCTTCAGTATTTCAAGAATTAAACTTGACAACCTTACGAAATGAAAAAGCAGTAGAAACAAAACCAAGTAGGTAGAAGAAATATTTGCCTTGCAGTCAAATGAATGCTAGTACAAAAGTGATTAGACACAAATTATAGAAAATATTACCCTATAACTATAATCTATTTGATTGTTTCCTGATAAACAAAATAATCATTTCAAGCAACATAAAAAAATCCATCATTTGAATCTTCAGAATCATACTAAATATGATACTGAAAAGTTGACGCGAATTGAACTTAATCATTTTCAAAGAAAATATAAATTTTAAAATAATTTCAGTTTGAAAAATACCTGCCTTCTTTTTATAAGGAAATGCAAGTGTTAAAAAATATTAGCTTGAAGCAGAAAGCAAATTGCAATAACGGAAAAGTATACCTAGCTGCTTAGACACAGAATTATATTTTTCCTGTAATACTTCTTTTTCTTCTTTCAGGAGGTCAATATTGCTTTTGAAACAAATAATATCAGTTTGCAAAACATTGATCTTGTCTTTTTGAATTTCTAGATCTTGTAGCATTTCTTCAGCATCTGATTCAGCTTTACTCAATTTTGTCTTCAATTCGTTAACTTCTGTAGGAAAATAACAAAATTAAAAAATTAAAAGCAAGAAAATATGTCTGACATTTAACTAAATCTAACAGTTGTTTTAAAAGAAATGGAAGCTCTATAGTTAAAATTGCTCATTAACACAAAAGTTATTTAAATAATTTAAGACAGCGCACAAATAACATCCTATTTAGCAGCGGTAGAAATTGAGAAAAATAAGTTACTGGTCTGTATACACTTTTAGTGGTCCATTCTTGCATCCTGGTTTTAAATGAGAAACAATTAAAGAAAGAATATGAAAATATGTAAAACAAAATTATCAAAACACGTGGAGCCAATTAGATGCTTTCAACTGACATCTCTGAATGAGTGGGATAACTGTACTATCTACACATTGCATGTGTTTCACACGATAACTGATGATATTTCGGAAACTTCATTTACGCATAATATTGCAAGTAACACAATGCTTGCAGATGCCAGAAAATGGTGGTGGCTATCACTTTTAATATCTATTTCGACATCTTCAAAATTCTCACATTAAAGCAACAATTTTCGGATCTAATGTACATTTACGGTTAATACAATTATCAAATTAAATTTTGCAAATTTAAGAAAATTAGCAACTGACACATGATACTTTATGTGAAGTTGGAACTGGGTGATAACTTTTGAAATAAAATTTTTAGCAGTATACATTTATGAATAAAATTAATTGTAGCTAACACTGCTACAAAGGAAAATAAAAATGATACTTTTTATTTTCTTATGCTACAGTTTTGAAATTGTGCATTATCATGTATTTCAAAAAAAGGAATAATGTTGCGACTCCATAAGAAATACCCCACAATCCCAATTCGGGGACATAACACACAGTTTGGGAACATCTGCTGTTGACTATCAGATAAATATTTTATTATTCCAAACACAATTAGTAGATTAAACACAAAAATGGGAGGGATTATAAGAATTTTTCATTTAAGAGATTATGATTTCAACATAACTCACCTTTTTCCAGGCTAGCTACATTATTTGTTAACTGTTCACTTTGCACTTGTTTCTCTAGTTTTATCTTCTCATTGTCATTACTCAGCGAGTCAATGATCCGTTGAAGTTCATCAGTCTTATGATTCAGCACATTCTCATTTGCCTTATAGGCAGCTACAATAAAAAAAAAGGATTTTTTTCTTTAATTTATAGAACCTTTGGCAACAATATGTCTGAAACATGACTTGGTAGCAAAAACAGTGAGAAACTGCCACATTTGCCAGATTAAGATACTAACATTAACTTAAATTAACAAAAATAAGTAATATTTAGAAACTAAAGACTAATATAGTGCAATGAGTAATTTCAAAAATTTCAATATTTTGCTGTGGCTGAAATCAGAAAACATACACGTTCTACAAGGAAGGGAGGATTCAGGAGAGGGCCAAAGGGTCAGCTGACTCCCCTATGATGAGAAACGCTTTCTATCAAAAACTAAATGTTCTTCTAAATGAAATTTCATATCTGAAACAAAAATTTAAATTGCAGGTAACTGGTGGAGAAAACTATATTGAAATCTGCTCTCGTGGAAAGGTAAAGAGCTGTATTTGCAAATTTTTATTTCATTTTTTTTGCATTTTTGTCATTTATACTTTTTTAGCTAAATTGCACAAACTCGATTTGGTTTCCGCTGAAAATAAAGCACGAAAACAAGTCAAGTTCCAACATTTCTCCACTGTAAGTATGGAACCGGAAGTGTTTTTTTTTTTTTCCAAATATCTCAAAAAATCTTTTTTGCAGATACTGCACATTACCCTCCTACAACAGTTTGAGAGAAAGTCTGTTTTTACTTTCTTAATGGATGAAGACACCAATGCTGCCACTAGCAAGAATTTATTCTTGCCATTTGATGCTGGGATATGTGTTTGAACAAAACCAAGGAATAGTTTAGTGGTTTTGTAGAATCTAGAAAAAAAAGTGGGGGTTGACCCTGCAGGCCTAATTGAGGAAAATTCAATTTAAAAAATGTCAAGAAAAGGCAACGCTCAAATTTGGTTGGAAAATTTAAAGAGGTAGAAGTATACATTTAAAAACAAGCGAAACTTGCTGTTTAAATGCATGCTCTCTGAAAGTTAACCTCTTTTAGCATTGTAAAAGCCAGTTGTTGTTCCTTTTACTATGCAAACTCTGAAACGCGTCTACAATGTTTTGCCCATTTGCACTATTTCTTTTAAAGCTGTTGTATGAAAATTTTAAGGCAACAATGTTCAACAATTTTCTTGTTGTTATTATTGAAGCGAAAATTTTATCGACGCAACAAATATAAAAAATGTGTAACTTCAATGAGTTGAAACATTTGACAATTAAAACATAAACAGCATATTATATAGTAAAATAGGTTGTGTCTTATAATTTTCACAATGATTTTTATTAGAGTGCATTTATTAGTAACATACAGTCGAACCTCCAAATATTGAACTTCCACATATCAGGGTTGGCAAGTTTCTGCTGAGGCAGTTAAAACCTCTGGTAGAAAACGGTTAAAACCGGCATGGCAAAAACCACTTTCTGCCACTTTGCGGCAGAAACTGACAAAAACTCACAAAATTAAAAATTAATTCTTGATATACAACAGAAAATGCATGGAAAAAATAATTAATTGTTAACCAAAGTACTGTAATTTTATTACAAAATTATCACAATTCGAAATCAAATATTACATTGTTTGGACCCTGCAATTACCTCTTGGAAAAGGTGGTTTCAAAAATCTAAACAGGTTCTCAATTTACTACGCACAAATGAGAAGTTTTAGAATATTCTTAAAACAGAAGAGCTAGCAGACAATGCATCAAGGAGCAAGCAATGTTCGTGAAACTTTCATCTATTGTATAACTGGTTCACCATGTAGCTACTGGGGTTGTGGTAAAAATTTGACTGGAAAAATAAGTTTTAAGAAATGGGGCCAAATTGTTTGCAAAGCTGTGACATTAGGTGCAAAATTTAGGCAAGTAAAATTCTGGCCCTTTCTTCTTGAAGCACATGACATGATAATTTCAATCACGAACAATTTAGAGGAAGCATATAAGTGAGCAAATTACAATCAGTAATGCCTGTTTAATTCTGTATGTCATTCCTCTTTCCTAAGCACCCCTGTATGATTTTTTATCCTTTGTTAAATTAATCCAAATGCTGCAAGCCTCTGCGATTGGAAAGTTCCCTTTCTGAACTAAATCAAGGGCACTAGCATGAGATTTTTTTTTTATGAAATGATTTTTATTTTTTTAGTTTACTTAAACAAATATCATTTACTAATTACTTGAGTTATTAAAGACATTTTTAAGTTTTTGCCAGTTTCTGCCAGTTTTTACTGGTTATAACCAGTTTCTGCCACTGGCACGACAAAAATTAGTTTCTGCAGGCAGAAAGCCAACCCTGCCACATATCGAAATTTTCTATGTATCGAAATCTCAGCAAATTTCTATGTTCATTACATAGAAAAAGTTTCTATATATCGAAAAAATCTCTATAAATCGAATTTTTTCGAGACATTTTTTTCCACTTTAGACTTTGTCTCATGAAAAATAAAGGTTAGGGGAGAAAATTATGTATACTTAAGATTGCTACAAAACTCATAAGGAATCTCAAGGTCAAAACGAAAATCCCCTAATGTTGCGGATCAAGTTGAATTGCCGAAGAATAAAGATGTATAAAGGGCAAAAATGTATAATTTGTTATATTTTTTTAATTATGAACTTTCATTTTCTCCAATGCTCTTACAGATTAGAAATTGGGTTTTATACACAAAAATTAGCTTTATTTTTAATGTTTTAGGAGATTTTTAGATAAAATAAGATTGTTTCTATATATCGAAATTTCTATATATTGAATTTTTTTCTGTAATTTGCTACTTCAATATATGGAGGTCCGACTGTACTCTAATTGGTAACATGTACTCTTGCTGTTATAAAAATAATAATAAAATAATAAAAATGCAACATATCAGAGTTTGAAGAGAGCTCAAATTTTTCTTTGCTTTTCTTACACTTTACTGCCCACTGAAATAGACCCCCCCCCCCTCAAAAATTTCTGGATCCGCCACTGTTCACAAGCCATGATTTTTGTTGTGCATATACGTTTGACATTTAATACATTATTTTTAACTCTATGAGGACCAGCTCTCGGAAAACGAAGCGCAGCTACGGGACCGAACGTTCTAAAATAGAACGCCGCCATCGGCCCGAGCATTTACAGCAGTTAAGCCAAACTGAACAAAAATATTCATATAAAATCAGCATCTCAAAATAATGGCTTGAAATTTTGATTTTGCTTAAACAATGTACTACTGATTACTAATTATTAATATAAAGACTATTACATTATTATAAGGAAGTGAAATAAGTAGAATACTAAAACTTTAACCATGCGCACGAAATTAAATGATATGTGCACAAAAACAAAGTTAGAGTTTGACATCGTGAGTGTGGAATCAAAGAAAAAGAAATGTAGCAAAAAAAATATGTTCCTTATGTAATTTTGATTAAAACAACTTAGATCAACGAATTTAAACTAGTTATATTTCCCACACGACAAGTCTCAAAACTGCTTCATAATTTACTCGAAAACATTCCCTTTCACTCACTTCGCTAACCATTTTTATTGCAGTTTTCCATTCTCCAAATTAAAATGAATAAATACAGAAGAACAATATCAGAAAGGATTCTAAAATATAAATAAACTTCAGGCCTCTTGAAATCATTCCTGTACTCTCATTGAATGGGGAATCCCAAAAGTCTGGAACACATACGCAAAAATATTTTAACCTTCCTTCCCTCCCCCATAATTTATTCAGCTAGATGTATATCTCTTTCAATTACTCGTAAAAAAAAAAGAGAAGCAAAGATATAAACAAGAGCAATTGAGACCTCTTAATCATATGCGCAGAGCAGTGATTCACTGATGTTTACATTAAAAAAAAATCTTTCCCATTGAGAGGCCCAAATAAGAAACTAAAGCGTGTACATGAAGGTCAAATACCATGTGACTCGAATATGATCAAAGTTATAGCCATTTAGCGCCATCTATTATCGTTTAAATATTCAATTCAATCGTTCCATTTCGAGAAAGCATATACGTGAAGCTGGGACGTCAGCGCCGATCAGAGCGCGTAGCGGAGAAGTGACACTGGGCTGATAGGAGAGGAATCGTTGTGTAGCGTCCGCGTGACACTGGGTGCGAATGGGTTAATTGCATGGGACTTAAGAATGCCCGTATTTGAACACCTGAAGATTAGCACATAATGGTGCTGATTGCTGTGGTCAATCATTTAATAATTTAAATCAATTAACAAAATTAATGAATAAATAAACTGTTAAGATAAAATAAGCAAATCTAAGGTATCACAAGTTAAAAAAGCCACCAAAATTTAAACTGCAAAAATTTACAAGGTGCAAAAGGATTGAAATCTCAAACACAGTATGCAATTTTCAGTGAAGTGAATGCATGCAGTGTTTGATGCTGTGTTCTTGATGTTGGAAAATATCCAAAAATAAGAATTTCATTAATGAGTGGAATTTGATAATGATTGTGGAAATTCAGTTAAGTAGACATCTTAAATACGACAATTATTTCAGTGCATTAAATTTGGCACCTTTCAGAAAAAAACCCTAAAATAGTATGATTTTTCTGGGAAAAGAAATGGATTTTTCTAGTACACAAATAAAATCAGAGAATTTCCATGAAAAACAGCAGCAAAATCTTTTTCAATGAAACTTTAAAAAATAAATCACAAAATTCAAGGGCTAAAGAAATATTTAGACATTTTTCGAGGTTTCCAAGTAGTTGAAACTTTTTATTTTAAGCAGTTTTCAAGATTTTTTTTGTTTTTGCTTTTCTTTACATCACACTAATTACGTAAACAAAATAACCTATAAAATAGAGCCAAGGTACATGAACTACTGAACACAGTAAAAAATGTTTTGAATTAAAAAAAAAAAGAAAAGAAATATAAAACTGCATAACAGAATTACAAAAATTCAAAATATTACCTACAAAAATACATTATTGCACTTCGTCATTTATTCATACAGTATGGCTATGGTTATAAATGGCTGTCCTGCATTACGCAAAGTCCGATTTAATAGTACCCGGATTAATGTGGGTTTATTGTACATGAATTTTTCGACAAAAAATTTGATTGATACCAATGTTTTTAAAAAATCAGGTACAAAAAAAATTCATATGCAAAAGTTTGAAAAATTAATTATAGTAGCAAGAGAGTTGCCAAGAATTTCCCAGCTTATCTCATTTTGGCTTTTAAGGGGGTCTAGCACGAAAAAGATTACGAAATTATGTGTAAATCCAAAAGTTATCTTTGCTACTTAAAATTTCAGAGTAAAATTCGTGACTGGATATTTTTTATGAGTGAAACTCAATTTTATTATCCTTTTGGAGTATTAGGTATGACTTCTAAAACATTAAGACACCTTCCTATTCAAAAAGCTCCCAAAACTTACTTATGCTCTCAGTAAGCTCAGCTACGCTTTCTGATAAAACTTTTCTCTCTTCATGAGATGCTGAAATTTCATTCTTTAAAAATGTGCATTCAGCTTGTAGATTTTCTATTTCTTTCTTATGTTCATCTCTTATAAGAAAGGAATCTTGTAATTCTATTTTCAAACAATCAATTTTCTCCTTGTAGCTTTCTGTAATAAAATTAAAAAATAAATGATTTATAAAATATAAAATAAAGTCAACACTCTTGTAAAACAACCTTCCATTACTGTAACCCTTCCAGTAGGGGGACCAACGCATTGTAGTCGTTTTTGATGTTCCGTACATGCAATACTATTTTAATGTTTGTTAGAACGTCTAACATGAAGTGTTCACTCCAATTTAACGCCCAAAATTATGTTTCCATTTTCTTGCAATACTCAAGACTATAAAAAAACTTATTTAAAAATTACATGTTTTTAAAGGCAAAATATCTCCATTCAAAGGATTATTTGATGGTGAAAGGGTCAAAGAAATGGTGAGAACTAAACAAACAATGGATATTTTAAATTTTATTTATTTATTATTTTTTTTTTAATTCATAAAAGAGAAACTTCTCTACTTCTTGGAAAATGTCTTGAAAAAATACTGCATATACTCATGTATAAGTTGTTCCTCCCTAATTTTGGGTTGAGAATCTGGGAAAAAATTGGAAACCTGAGCATAAGTCGAGCCTCCTCTTATGTGAAAAAAACCGAGTATATTTTGCCAGTTTTTGAAAGTTAGAAAAGAGTTAAGTTCTGCAAACAAGATTTTTCATAAATAGTTCAGTTTCGCAGTTACGATTTTTATTACTTATTGCTTTATTCACAACTAATATCAAGAAAATATTTTCTCTGTAGTAGGGCTGGATGATGTAGGAATTTCTACATTGTGATGCATCGCCATCCTTACATTGCGATGTAGCGATGCATCACGATGTTATTATTTTTAAAATTATTATGTGATAAAGCATCATCACTTATAAAGCAGTGCTAAAAGTGCAAGTTAGTGAAAAATATTAAAAACAAGTTTTGAGATTACAATGAGCCCATTTTTAATGCAAAAAAAAAAAGAAAAAAAGTGAGTAAATAGATGCAAAGTCATGCAGTCTATTCAAAAGCTCACATATTCTCGCATTAAATAATGTTGGCAAAAGCCATTATTTTGGTTCTTGGAGAGATTCGTAAAAAGCTTGAATGTATTTTTAAATTGTTTAAAAC